>NC_080793.1:4887667-5110167 GCF_028018385.1 Neofelis nebulosa
TCCGTCACGGGGATGTCCTGGGTAACGTGCTGTACCTGTCTCCCATTGATGGACAGGTAGCCAACTTACTTTACGCTTTAAAAATATGCCGCAGGGAATGTTCTCGAACACACGTCTTGGCATACTTTGCACAAATATATTTCATTGTTGCTCTTTAAAACTATTAATATTAAGCCTTTTTTTGCTTCTGCACATATCTTCCCAATTTGTTGTTTGCCTCAGATGTTGTGATATTTTCTTTTTTGAACACACCGAAGTTTTTAAGCGTTTATTTAGTCAAATCTGCTTGGTCTTTTCTTTTTGTCTTCTGTCTCTGTAAACTCAGAAAGTAGCTGTGAGACATTCACATCTTTTCTCTGCCATGTTTTTCTGTGACTTCATACTTTTAACTCGAATCGATCTAAAATTACTTTCGGTGGATGGCGTGGGGGTAATGCTCTGAATCAACATTTTTTCCTGTTTTTGAGCATCTCAACCAAATGAGTAAATTTTATTTTTGCCTTGTTGATGGTATGCTCCTCATTAAATGCAAACTGACCAGACGTGAAAAAAATGAAATGTGTCTTCATTTGACACCGTTCTACAGGTAATTTTCCAACTGTGGGCTTTGTGGGTAAAATACATGTGCATTGTTTTTGATCATTTAGGCAGATACAGGACTGTCCTTCAGATGTGAGGTCAGCAGATCCAACTGCAAAGCAGATAATTAGAAACAAAGTTAGCTTGCAAGCTGCTGCAAATGTGGCAAGGCGGGCAGTCAGGCTGCCAATAGAACGCATCCGGGAGAGGTGAAGTCCCCTCGTCCTGTGGGGCAGGCTGGGGCACCCCAACTCCCCCAACCCCGCACTGGGCGCTTCGGCGGAAAGACCACGGAAAAAAGGCAACGGCGGGAACAGGATGGGATACCCTTTAGAAAGTGTTCACAGAGAGTGCGTTCGCAGAGGGTCAGACCCTGTGCTAGGTGCCTTATGTTTGTCTCTGACCCTCGAAGTAACTGCACCGTCTGCGTTGCTGTCCCTCTTTCGCTGAGGACATGCTGAACATGGGGGTCCGAGACCTCCCTCATGTCGCATGGCTGCCAAGTGCTGGAGCCTGGGCTTTGCCCGATTTCCAAAGCTGGGGTCACGTTCACCTCTCCCTCTTGTCCTTCTGTGTCTCCTTTTTTCTTTAACTTTTCTTTTTTCTTTTTTCCTTTCCTTTCCTTTCCTTTCCTTTCCTTTCCTTTCCTTTCCTTCTTTTCCTTTCCTTTCCTTTCCTTTCCTTTCCTTTCCTTTCCTTCTTTTTCCTTTCCTTTCCTTTCCTTTCCTTCTTTTCCTTTCCTTTCCTTTCCTTTCCTTTCCTTTCCTTTCCTTTCCTTTCCTTTCCTTCTTTTCCTTTCCTTTCCTTTCCTTTCCTTTCCTTTCCTTTCCTTTCCTTTCCTTTCCTTTCCTTTCCTTTCCTTTCCTTTCTGTTACTTCCCGAGTCACTTGAAAAAATTGCATTTTTAATCATGAAAGTAACCGGTGAATTATAGAAATTTAGAAAATATAGCAAACGTGAGAAGAAAGTAACCGTCCCCGTTGACCCCCTTGACCGCAGCGGACGTGACTTCCGCTCTCCTCGCGTGCTGTCAGCGCCGGGTGTGAGCCTGGGCACCTTTGCCAGCTCCCGGACAAGAGGCGATGCTTGCGTGTTGCTGCCGCACGTTTTGCCCCTTTCTGGTCACATGGGTGGTCGTTTTCTGTCCTCCCCGCACGCGCGCACTGCTGTCTGCCGTGCTGTTGAGGGTTGCTTCTTGCCCAGGGGATCTTTGTCTGAGTTATAAATAAGTTACTGACCGTTGGAATTCCTTTTTAAATCTGCTTGCTTAAATTCTAACGAAAGTCACTTCTTCCAGTTTACTCTTTTTTTTTAATTTTTTTTCAACGTTTTTTATTTATTTTTGGGACAGAGAGAGACAGAGCATGAACGGGGGAGGGGCAGAGAGAGAGGGAGACACAGAATCGGAAGCAGGCTCCAGGCTCTGAGCCATCAGCCCAGAGCCCGACGCGGGGCTCGAACTCATGGACCGCGAGATCGTGACCTGGCTGAAGTCGGACGCTTAACCGACTGCGCCACCCAGGCGCCCCTTTAAACATTTTTTTAAACATTTATTTATTTTCAAGAGACCAAGAGAGACAGCATGAGCTGGGGAGGGGCAGAGAGAGAGGGGGAGACACAGAATCGGAAGCAGGCTCCAGGCTCCGAGCCATCAGCCCAGAGCCCGACGCGGGGCTCGAACTCACGGACCGCGAGATCGCGACCTGGCTGAAGTCGGACGCTTAACCGACTGCGCCACCCAGGCGCCCCGCCAGTTTACTCTTTTCCAGTAGCATACCTTTTCGTTTGCTCTCCACTGTAGGGAATCAGAAGAGCTTTCCCTTTCTTAAAACTTTATGAAAGATTTCATATATTAAAATGGGTCTATTAGGACATGAAGTGTGAGCATACGAAGTGTGTAAATAATGACGACGTGAACACCTCGGACCCACCCCTAGTTCAGGAAGCAGAGCTGGGGGGGGGGGCGCCCAGGTGTCCGTGAGCCCCTCCTCACTCACGCCTCTCCCTGAGGTCCACCAGTGTAGCTGCTGTGGCTAAGCCGTGGGTACTCTGAACGGTGCGCTTACCGTCTCCTGAAGGCAGACGTTTGTATTCCTTTGTTTTTGTTTTGGTTTGTTTTGTTTTTCAACGTGGTAGATGGGAAAGTTGAGCCTTCAAAGGGTGAAGTGCGTTGCCCAGGGTGCAGCAGTGAAAACAGGGGCTGCGATACCAGCCCCTAAATCTTGGGTTTCTGGAATGACTGTTGCTTTTTCTTTCTTTTTGGAAACACTGCACTACCTCTCCACTTTGGTGGTGGTAGGTTTTCCCTGCCCCCTCTCCCTCCTGATTTTGACTCCGTAGATTTCCAGGTCGTTTGGAAGCAGCGCTCTTATCCCGGAGAGTCTTACGTTTGCCCACTTAGGTGTTACCGGGAGGCGCACCTTGCCCCTCAGAAAGTAAACTGGTGGTCTGTGGAATGTCGGTGTTAATCCCTGCAATTCGTTTCCACGTCTGGAGGCGGTAGAGGTGGTGTCCCCTGCTTAATGGGAACACGATCCTTCCTTTTATACAATGTCACGGTTCCGAGTAAATAAACGTCTCTTGGAAGATACTTAGCTAGCCTTTCAAAAAGTCAAATGCTGGGGATTTTCCATTGGATCTAGTCCAGTTTTTGTTCGTTTTTACGACTCACATCAGCGTTCGGATCACAGGTGTGCGTTGCAGGCGGAGCCCTAGTAAGTAAATACGACGCATCTAGCGGTAGCACCAGGTGCCGCAGCGTCCGCTCCAGACCGGGAGGGGAGTCCAGCTTCCGGGACGCTTAGCCCTCATCGCGGTTGTGCTTCGGCAGTACCTGAGTATCTGCGGTCCGCGAACGCGGGTCGTGGCCACTAGACTGGACACCGGGGGGGTAGGGACCGTAGGGCTCTTCAGTCCCGAAGGCTGCTGGGCAGTGTGGCACCCTGGTTACACGTGCAGTCTCCAGAGACACAAACCTCCTTGGCCTTCTCACCCCTGGCTTGGCTGTGTGAGCCTGGACAAGGGACTGACCTCACCTCTCTTGAGTTCAGGCTGCTTATCTGTGAAATGGGGACATTAGGACGCATACTCTGGGGCGTGAGGAGCTTAAACAAGGTATAAAACGGGTATAAATGAGATCATCTTTGTGCAGCCCGTATCTCAGTGCCTGGCACACAGGATGCATCGGCAGTTGCGGCTGCCGGCAGCGATGGCCAGTGTCCCCGTCGTCACCATCTCCAAGCCAACCTCCCGTCTTGTAGAGGAAGAAACGGAGTCCCGGATCTTAGGGCCACACAGGGCCTGAGCCGGGACGGGAACCCTGGTCTCTGAACCTCCCATCTGTAGTGCTCTTTCCACCGCAACACCTGCCTCCCTCCACGCGTCTCTCCATCATTACTCGGCACCTTCTCTGGCTCGCAGCGGCGTGTTTCTTGCCTCCTCTCTTGAGCCGGCAGAGCCTAACAACAGATGGTGCTGTTTTGAATTAAAACAATTTAACTCAAGATCCATCAACTGCCAACATCAAACACCCTTAAAAGAAGGAAAGAAACTCATTATCAAGAGTATTTAAGCAAAGTAGGTATTTAATCTATCTTAATCATTTGCATTCTTGAGAAGAAGAAAGTCAGTGACAGCTGCCATGCTAGGCCAGGCCCCGTGAATGTGCCGGCACATGATGGCTCCAGACAGAATTTTTCCCCTTTTTTCTTTGCCACGCAGAACTAATTTGGACTTCGGTCCTAAGTTTTGAAGCCACACTGAATATTTAAAAATTGTAAAACATAATTTTTTTTTTTTTTTTTTTTTGTCCACAAATCCTGTGGCTGCACATTTTTGGGTAGCAGGGGTTAGCTCTCAACTGGAGCTTTGTCAGATGCACGCGGGCACCCAAGGCCGGCTGATGGGCGGGGGACCGCGCTGCAGCCCTGGGCGGGAGGGCGTGGCTGTGCTCTGTGGACACCGCCCTCTGGGGCGGGGCAGTCTCCTGCACGGAGCCCAGTTCCCGAAGGTAAACGCACATGTAATGCCACCCCTACCCGTACCAAACCTTATTCTTTCCAGAGCTTGGAGTCCACAGAATGGCTCCTTGAGTCCAGATCACAGAGCTGATGGTGAAAGGCGGTGGGTGTCACAGCCATGAAGATGCGCCCGTGGCATCATCGTGTCTGTGCCCCCGAGCCCCTCTTTTCTTTTCTTTTCTTTTCTTTTTTATTAAAAAATTGTTTTTAATGTTCGTTTATTTTGAGAGAGAGCGAGCAGGGGAGGGGCAGAGAGAGAGGGAGACGGAATCGCAAGCAGGCTCCGCACCGTCAACGTGGAGCCCAATGCGGAGCTCGAACCCAGGGACCATGAGACAGTGACCTGAGCCGAAGGCGAGAGTCGGGCGTCCCAGCCGCAGCCATCCGCTTGCCACCTCGGCTCGCCACCGCCTTCCCCTCCGGCCTGCAGCTCCTCCCCGTCACCCCCAGGAGCTGTTGGCCGCCCTCTTTTGACCTGCCTTTGTGTTTTTGTTCTCTCCTTCTCTGGCCCTCTTCTACTTTATTTTCTCTTTCTTGGTCCTCCCTTTTACTCTTCTCTGCTGCCCACGGTTTGGTCTTAATACTAATGCCGGCACGGTGGGCGCATCGCCCTGCTCCGTGGATAACTTGGGAGCCACACCCGCGGCGTCCTGACCCCTCGCGCTTTGGAGCAGGGCTGCTGGCCCCTTCCCTCGCCCGGTCTCAGCACAGGCGAAACGGTCCGCGTCCGTCGCCTCTGAAATGAACAAAACGGGCAGAGTAACAAAAGGGCCGCGGAGCCGCCTGCGAGCGTGCCGGGCGGTGCCCGTGCCGGGCGCGGCGGGCAGAGGCAGAGTCTGCTGGGGACGCGTCATGCTTTGTCCCTTTTGACACTTATCGGGACCATCGTGTCCTTGATCCAGATCTCAGCCTCGATGGGCCGCAAGGTCCGGCTGTAGTTCTGCTCGGCCGTCTGTTCCCATCAGGGCAGCCCTAAAAGTAAACATGCTGCCTCGCTGTTTGTTCGCCGCATCGCACTTTGGCCCCGTGTATGGGTTTCAGACCCTATTTATAGCTGCCTCGTGACATTTGCGTGGGCAGGCGGCTGTCAGGTGACACCTTCTCCGATGGCGGAGCCGCCTCAGCTCGGTCGGCCGTCCATCAGGCCCCACCCCTCAGCGTCCACTGTGACAGACGCGCTTTATAAACGGCTCTTCTTAAGTAACCTGCCGCGCAGCCTGTTACCCGGTTCGGTTTAAACCATTCTCCCATAGGGAAATAAAGCAGAAAGGTGACGGCCCTGGCTTTTTCATCTCTTAATAATTCATCTCCCCGCCGCAGGGAGGAGAATGAGGCTCCCACGGCTTGAAAGGGCCAGGTTTGTTCGGTGTCCATTGGCCCACGCGTGGGGGCTGATGCGGAGCACAAGGAGGTAAAATCTCACACGTAATCAGTTTGTATCTGACAACGGTTTGGAAAGCGCTGCGCAAGTCGTTGATGACAGGCGTGGCAGTGTGAGTGAACGTGAAGGGGGATATACGTTGTCTGTTTTCTGGTTAGCAAAATGTCCTGCTTTTCTTCTCTTCCCCCTCCTGAGGTCTTATGAAACAAAACAAGAAAAAACACGGAATCATGACATTCCAGAGCTGGAGAGCCTAAAGAGGCCTTAGAGGTTCCTCTTCCAAAAGGGAGGGGACGGGTGGTCCCAGAAGTGAAGCATGCCCCCCCTGAAAGCTCCTGGAGGTAGGGTCTCCCTAGACCTTCCCCCGGTGTGGCACGTGGGGGCCGCTGAGGGAGTGATTCTTGTGCAGGGAACACGCGCCTGCTGCTTCCTCTTCCTTATCTGTCATTGTCCACGAGGACTCGCTCGAAGGAGGGCTCTCCCTCCAGAAGCGGACGCGGTGTGGCCTTTGCCGTGAGACGCCCCGGGTGGGGATTCAGCTCAGTGTCCACTGCTGCGAGAGCCTGTGTCGTTTTCTTCCGTCAGTACGGTGGCACGGGGCCCGCACGAGGACCGCTCCGTGGCAGCCAGGGATAACAGTGGCCGATGTTTATTGAGCACTTGCCCTGTGCCAGGCACCGTTAAATTAAATTAACACATTTAATCCCCAGCAGCCCTGAGGTGTGTTACTGTTCTCTTTTTAGAGGTGAGGAGCCCAGGGGCCGAGAGCCTACGTTACACAACTAGGTGGTGGGGAACGGGCCCCTGAGCTCTCCCACCTCTTAGCACCTGACGCGGTGCGCGACACTCAGTGAACGGCAGGTTCGAGGATAAAAAGTTAAAACATTTGTGCGTCAAATCTCACGGTTCTCGTCGTGTTCTTACGTTGCTTTCAAGCTTGAAAAGTTCTTCTTCATCTAGAAATCATCAGCCATTTATTCTGTGGGGAGTTTCTTTGTTGTGTGGCATCCCCTGCAATTTAGTAATCCAAGTGGAAAGCACCGGACCCAAAATAATGCCTGTTAGTTAGATTTGAAGTCATCGTTAAGCCAGGTTGACCCTCACGGCCTCGGTCTGGGCCTGCCGTGGACTCGTTGGCTCATCTTGCTCCTGTAGTCGATTCCCGACCAGCAGCCAGAGGCCTTTAGCAAGGAAAGTCAGGTGACTCCTCTGCTTAACGCCCTCCGTTGCTCCCGCCTCGGCCGGCGGAAGGGCCCCAGCTCCCCGCACTGCGTCTCCCCTCCCTTTGGTTCTCCCTGCTCCAGCCTCAGCCTCCTTGCTGACTCTGAAACGTGTCGGGGATGCTTGCGTCTCACCTTAGGACCCGAGCCAGCCATTCGTCCCCCACACATCCCAGTATCCGAGTGCTCATCCTCCAGTCTTTGCTCAGAAGTCCTCCTCTCAAGTGCCACCTGTATCTTAGCAGCATCCCCCCCCCCCCCCGCCCGCCAAGACCCCTGCCGTGCACACTGTAAAAACGAACACGCTTCATCTGACACCCATATATTTGAGGGATGTGAAAAAAGAGCTTGTTGTTTGCCTGGCTTCCTCTGCTAGGAGGTGTTCTTTGTGTACTTCGCGGATGCTTCCCAAGTGCGGGGACAATGCCTGGCACACTCTGGGAAGTGGCCCGTAAATAGTTGTCGAAGGCAGCAATGAATGAATGAGTGAAGGAAACGGATGAGAGCACAGCCTTGGTGAAGCCACTTTTCTCTGGGGCCTTTGTTTTCTCTTTTCTTTTTTTTTTTTATTTTTTTTTTATTTTTATTTTTATTTATTTATTTATTTTTTAACATTTTTAATTTATTTTTGGGACAGAGAGAGACAGAGCATGAACGGGGGAGGGGCAGAGAGAGAGGGAGACACAGAATCGGAAACAGGCTCCAGGCTCCGAGCCATCAGCCCAGAGCCTGACGCGGGGCTCGAACTCACGGACCGCGAGATCGTGACCTGGCTGAAGTCGGACGCTTAACCGACTGCGCCACCCAGGCGCCCCTGTTTTCTCTTTTCCAGTAGCAGCTTGTACTAGACGAACCGGCATATCCAACCAACCGGAACCACCGTTCGTCCTTTGTATTTTACTTGCGTTGGTGCGCCCCTGGTCCGTCCTCACCCCGCCCGGGATGTCGTGTTCGCGGGGCAGGCGGGACTTAGCTGGTGTCGAGGAGGCAGGGGGCAGGTCTCTGCTGGCTCTGGAAGTCGGCCTTCTCGTCTCCTTTCCGGGAAGGGAACACGCTGTGTGTCAGCCAGAGCCCACGTGTAGGAGACACGCCCCTTCTGCCTGGCCCGCGACTGCTCGGGGGGCGCCCTGCCTCCTTTGCCTTTTCTCATCTGGTGATGCTCCCCAGAGACTCTGCCAGGCCGTTCTCACTTCCCCGCACCGGCGCGGCAGCCCCAGCTTGCTTTCGGCGCCACCAGAGCCAGCCCGAGCCCGTCGTTGCCGTCGATATGTTTGCGTCGTGCACAGCCATCTGTTCTCCGTGCCAGCCAAGCTTTAGATTTTGAAATAGGAATTACCAACCACTACGTGGATTTCAATTGCTCGCTGTTTGTTTTGTGTGCCAGTAACTAGTCTTTCAACTGCTAGAGCCCCTGTTTTAAAAGCCTGGCTTACTTGCGTTTTGTGCAGGCGCCTTGGGCCGAACGAGCTGGTACGTAGGTACCTCCCTGAACCGTGAGCTTCAAGAGCTTCTCACCCGGCTGTTGATGCTTGCGTTCCAGGAGGTGACGCTGAATCACAAAGTTGTCTGAACAAGTTCCCGGTGAGCCCAGGAATCAAGCTTGCACTGATTTCAGATTTGCACGTGTGCGTCGTTACGGAAGCCTGCGGTTCTCCATGATGCGTGGATGATACGTGAGCGTGACGGCAAGGGGCATGCTTGTTACCGAGCACGGTCTGTTAACCGCTGCCCGGCCTCTGTTGAGTGCTCGACCTGTCCCTGGCACGGTGACTGTACGTTTCACACACACTATTTCTTCTTTCGCTTTACCATGCCAAGCTCCCTTGCCTCTGTTTTTCACGTGCAGTTCCTTGTGCTGGAAGTGTCCTTCTGGGGCAGCCTGGTAGCAGCTGTGCCTTGCCTTTGAGGCATTTGTCGTGAAGGTCATTGACTTGTAGTTTAGGGGCTTATCTGCTTGAAGTCTGTCCACATTCCAGGCTGTAAGCTCCTTGAGGTCCGAAGCTATATCCCCGGAAGCAGAGTCAGTACTGTTTCTGCAGTGGTTGATGTGTTCAGGTCTTCACCGATAGCCCCATGAAACGTGCGCGTGTTGTTTATGTTTTACAGATGAGGAAGCTGGGTAAAGAGGTTAAAGCACTTGTCAACATCATCCAGGTAGTAAGTGGCAGAGCCAGGATTCAAACCTGAAATCGTTTCCTCGTGCTCTGTCTTACCAGGCAGGGGATTCCGGTGTCGTAATTACTAACATGGTTAAAACACGTGTTAAAACAGTATCACGTAAACCGAAAGACCTGTATTGTGAATGCATCCCCATGCTTAGGAAAATGAAGTGGTCTCATTTATTAAGTGTTGGCCAGAGAATATTTCTGTTCTGCAGCTTTTTTCGGATGTTCCCCAAATCTCTCTTTTTCTGCTTTAAACAGTCCAGCACGTGAATTTAATTTTGCCTCCCTCCCACCCCTTTTGAGGAGTCTGCTGGCCTTTTGCAGCCGTCACTCGGAACGTCGGCTCACGCTAGGCTGGACTGGGAGTGTGGACCACACAGCGCCCGACCCCCGACCCATGTGGGATGTGGCTTTATTGCGTCTCTGGCTGGGTCGGGGGACAGGTCGCTGGTTGAGTTCCGGCCGCCTGAAGCTTTGGTCTAGCTGTCACCCACGTACGAAGAGAAGTCGTCCGCCCTCCCCCCCACCCCTTTTTCTGGCACCCGCACAGACACCTGTTCCCCTTTGAAGGGGCTCCGGTGGCCTCCGTGTGGCAGAGCTTCCCCTACGGAGGCTTGGCCGTGATCGTAACACTTCTCTTCAAGTTTTTGTCTTGAAAATGTTTCCGGCTTTCAGAGAAGTGATGAGAGTAGCGTGTCGAACTCCACTCTGTACCTCGATGCGCCTCGTTTGCTTTGTGGTTGTCCTCATACACAGTGCCCTTCCCGGAAGTTCTGGTAAAGCGCTGGAGAACAAGTATACCTTACCCTGCCGCTTCCGTTCTTAACCACGGAGGCGTCTTCATCCATGGCCATAATACAGTTATCGGACCTGCTCTTTTGAGAGGCCACTGTGTCACCCTTGCCACCCTTCACACGTGCCTTTTTGAACAGTTGGTTAGAGTCGACTTGATGGACGTACCACGGCCACTTCTCCGTAGGGGGAATGAGGGTGGTTTCCTAGGTCTCAGGCCTCTGCCCATCCCATGGGCGATCAAATACATTCCCGTATTTCTACTTTTATGTGTAACCAAGTGCGGGAGGGTGTGCGTGCTGAGCAGTGGCAACAGGACCGCTCCTTGTGTGGAATGGATTTTGGCAAACTGGACGAAGAAGAGGTGCGGGCTCAGGACCCACGGCAGTCAGCCACTGTGTAGTAACGGTGAGGCCAGAGACCTCACGCACCCACAGGTGCCGCAGGAAGGGAAGCGTGGGTCCCACGCGGCTGTCAGGGGCGGAGGCCCCCCCCCCCCCCCCCCCACTCTGTTGAGGTGTGTGAGACCGACTGCGGTCGCATCTCCTGTCAGAAGTTTCCTTGGTTGCCTCAAAGATGTGTTGCTTCCTCCAAGTCTTGGCTCAGGGGGCACCTTCTCTGAGAGCCGTCCCTTGCCCACCCCGTGTAATGTTGGCAGCCCTCTCACTGCTCCCCCACCCCCACCTGCTGCCCCCCGCTGTTTCTCTCTGTACTTCTTCTTTTTTATTAAAAAATTTTTTTTTAATGTTTTTATTTAGTTTTGAGACAGAGACAGAGCATGAGCAGGGGAGGGGCAGAGAGAGAGGGAGACACAGAATCGGAAGCAGGCTCCAGGCTCCGAGCTGTCAGCACAGAGCCCGACGCGGGGCTCGAACTCACGAACCGCGAGATCATGACCCAGTTCGAAGTCAGACGCTCAGCCGACCGAGCCACCCAGGCCCCCCTCTCTGTACTTCTTATTATCACTTACATCATCTTGCATGTTTTACTTAATGCCTTTTGTTTAGTATCTTTCCCATCCCCTCCGGAATGTACTCTGCACGAGGGTGGGAGTTTCCGCTTTGTTCGTTTCTCTCTTCCCAATATTGTATGGAGAGCAGTGCCAGGCGTGTTAGATCCACAGGACGTGTTTATTCTTCCTTATTATTACCACTCATAACTGAGTAAATGAAATTCCGTTTGTGAGGCGGCACAGCTTAGTAATGAAACTTGCAGCGTGGGCTCATCTGGATCTGGGATCAGCTGTGTGACCGGGCGGGCGACTTCACTTCTCTAAGCTTCTTTCCTCACGGGCGAGGCGGGTTGCGTTTCACCTTCACCGTGCGGTGAGGACTAGGTACCTGGCACCCAGCAGGCCTCTAGAGGCTGTTCGTACTGTTTTAGGAATTCCTTAGACTCGGGGCCTTGGTTCGTGTTTTCTGTTGACATACCGCCCGCTCGAGGTGGGTGTGTATGTCTGTGTATGTGCGTGTGTGTGCCCCGGTGGGTTTACGATGCTGTGAAGGAGCTTGGCCACTTGCACAGGTCATTTTCAGAGCCGAAGACTCCACACAAACTGTCCCCCCCTTTTTACAGTCGGCGATTCGACGGTCTGTAACCAACACCTATATGTCACGTCCCCCTCCCTTGGGCCTCTCTCTGTTGACCTGTGCTCGGAGCCAGACAGGAGTAGGGTGATGGCCACGGTCAGTGCCTCGTTAGGTCCTCTCGCTGAACCCGCTGCGTGCGGAGGGAGGAACCAGCCGTCCCCGAGTGAACCAGCACGTGAGATTGCGGAGACGACGAGGGTGCCGCCGAGTGTCTTTATGGTGACATGGCAAGGACCCAAGCTGTCATTTGGAGATTCATTTCTCAGCCCCTGCTCATTTTTAGCCCTGTTTCGGACCTGGCAGTGAGGCGTACCTTGGGATTCTTCTGCAGACGTTTCTAGAGAGCATTTCTCAGGTTGCATCCTTGGGCAGAGCTCTGTGATGGCATCAGAGCGAAGGGCGGGCCTTGTTAGGAAACCGGTTCTTGGAGAAGTGAGAACAGTTTGCTTTTCCGTTATAATCAGGGTAGACGCCTTTGGTGACCTTGAATCCTTGCGTCTGATACATTTTGATGAATTTATAATCTTGTTTTGTCCACGAATACTTTTAAACTCAC
The DNA here is from genome assembly GCF_028018385.1 of Neofelis nebulosa. Classification (NCBI taxonomy): domain Eukaryota; kingdom Metazoa; phylum Chordata; class Mammalia; order Carnivora; family Felidae; genus Neofelis; species Neofelis nebulosa. The sequence continues at coordinate 4,899,969 of NC_080793.1, forward strand.
ATTCCCTTTCTCGCTTTAATCTAATAAAGGTAATCACTTGTTTTCTGTTTCAGATCTTTATATTTATGAGTCCTAATGATATGCCTTTGGGGAAGAAGGGAAAAATTCCTCCTGATTCTTGAGCTAGGGAGGGGCGGAGCAGCAAGCCACATTCCTTATTCCCATGTATTTAATAAAGGTTGCGGTGGTACTCATGGTTCCACACCTACTCATGCAAGGCTGTGGATTGGTGCTGTGTTGCCGCTTCTGAGATTGGCACTGTTAGATTATTAATGGTGCTGATCGCACATGCCTCGCATTTAATATAGAACATAAGAGGCTCACCTGGCACGAATGAAAAATCTCAAATTGAAAGTGCAGATGTTATAAAATTTTTAAAGAAGGGAATGTGTTACGGTTGAACTTTTGAAGTAAAAATAGTGTATTTTTAATCACCAAGTTACGAACGCCCTTGGATTCCCGAGTGCGGAGGGCGGTCGGTGGGGAAGGAAGGAAGGTGTCTTCCCCTTACTTTTCTGCCAGACAGGATCAAGAGACTTGGGCAGAACGCGAAGGATCTAAGTTCCACTGACAGAAAGAGAAAACAAAGAGGAGCTCAGGAAGGCCGCCGTTCCGTTATTAACTCATGGTTATGCCAGTGACGGCAGAGATCTCAGAACAGTTGGAGATTTATATACACAAATGCATGTGCTGAAACACCACACTCTGATGACATTCCATGGAGGGTAACCTTTGATGATGAATTTTCTTGCCCTTTTTAGGGGAGTGGAAGGGGAGGTGGGTGGCACTTCATAAGACTCTAAATTTACCAAAGTTTTGCAAATTTAAATTTTCTTAGGAGAAATGTCAAATGATTGTAGATCCAAAAATGCCTTTGTTGGCATTTTAATGGTGATTTTTGAGCCCAGGTCCACAAGTGAAAAGGAAAGTGGTTTCGTTTCTTGGTAATACGGTATTGAATCTGAAGCCCCGGACCAAACATCGTCCCGGGAATCTTCATGATTTATATATTGTATGTGATCTTTTCTTAAACATTGTTAACCTGTGCCCTTTACAGACAGTGGCGGGTCAGAAAATGTCAGGGGAACTTTGGATTGCTTTCATAGGCGTGTAAAGAAAATTATTGTCCTCAAAATCCAGAGGCTATGACGGGCATTCTTAAGAGAGTGACATGTTCAGAGGGACAGACACCATGCAGGAGACTGCTGCTTTTGGCGGGGTGGGGAACGAGGAATATTTGAGCAATGGTTTACTTCTAGTCCAGACCAGTTGCGAGGAAGAAAATGTGTTGCTGCTACCTGTCAGGCTGCTGTAGACGCCTATTTTCATTTGCTGGGAAGGCGAAATCTCAAAGCAGGAAGCCTTTTGAAATGCTTATTCACACTTAGACAATTTATCACAGACTAGAAAGAAGGCTCAGCGTGGGGTGCGATGCCAGGTCGTGCCGCTGGGAGACTGGCCTCACCGCAAGGCTTAGGGACAGGGGGCAAGAGAGGCTCGGGTGGAAAAGAGCCATTTCCGAGAGCAAGTGGAACCAGGAGAACTGAGTGCCGGCCGCGGTGGGGGTTGGGACCCTCCCTCCCCCCTCCCTCCCCCCCCCCTCCCTCCCCCCCCCCCCCCCCGTTGCCCTGCCTCCCGAGGCCTCCCAGCTCCCCAAGTAGCTCAGATCCGCAGCTCATAGCTTGTTCTGTACAAAATGTTATTTGCATAGGTGAAAATGAAAAAGTGTCTTCTCGTTCGTCTTATCCTTTAGGTCATTAAAAAAAAAAAACAAACGGATTTAAGTGAAAAGGAGAGGAGAGACAGTTCTTTGGCAGAGCCGGAAGCGGCGTAACTATTTTCAACCCCTGTGTTTTGAAACAACATTGGTTACTTCGGTTCAGCTCTTTCAGAAAGAAGAAAAAAAATCGAATGTGTGGGCTCGATAGGTGGCTTTGCCAAATTACAGTCCAAAGTTGAGTTCGGAGTTACCACATCCTTTCTTTTCAGAAAGTTTGCTTTCTTGGTAAACACCGAATGAGAACCTATAAAAAGGAGCCTCAGAGCCATGATTTTGTCTCATGAGGCATAGACGGTCTCTCACTCCCCCGCGCCTCTCTAGAATTTTTCCATTGTTTTCCAGTTTTCAAGGTGGTTGCCAGGCTCTTGGTCCTGATTTGAAGCCAGGGCTGGGTCATTCGGGCCCGGGGGGCTGATGGCAGTGCGGTTCTCGGGTCCCGCAGGCGACTTTGGCACTCGGCCCCGGATCAGCGCCTCGCCCACCCGTCCACCTCCTGATGGCGGTGCTCACCGGTGGCAAAAGCTATCCACGCCTCATTATTTCTACAACCTGAGCGAATTTGCAGATTAATTGACGTGTGGGAGGGAAGGCATCTGCTATTGTAAAAACCTTTAACTGTGGCGGTAAAACTTGTAATAAAATTAAGTGTTACGATAGGAAACTAATCGTCCCCAGGCTACGACACACATTTTGTAGCGTGCAGGGGTTCACACTCTCAGGACCTGCGTACCTTGGAGGCTCAGGTTTTTCTCCCCCCAGTATAATTCTGTGTTCATCAAAGGAACGCAAAGGGGCGAATAAGGAATCCTGTAAGATTTGTAAGCCCAGCGTTAGTCCCTTGCCTGACTGTTCCACATGCTGTTCCCCTGAGGGAACTCTTCTCAAGTCTTGTGGCTGTTTCTTTGGATGCTTGCCCACATTTTTCAAAGTCACTTGCTCAGACTGCTATTTTAGATATTGTCCATTGAGCCCACAATGGAAGATAAGGATTTGACTTGGCTCTCCTATCCCACCTTCTTTCCGTCCATTTGCTTTAACCGATAACTCAGTTTTTATATTGTCAGGACTGTGAAATGTTGCTTACAGCCGAGCCACGTAGTATACTGTGGTTGTCATTCCTTTTTGGGAAGGCTTGGGGTGGGGGGCTGCCTTGCCATTCAGAGTGTAGATGTGTCCCCGTTTTCAGCCGGCCCTGAGCCCTGAGCCCCTCCAGAGAGGACCCCTCCCGACTTCTGATAGGAGCAGCCATTTGGGTGTTTAGAAGAGACGTAACCAGTCCATCTGCTTTTTTTTTTTTTTTTCCTTCCCCCTTGAATGTTTATTTATTTTTGAGACAGAGGGAGACCGAGCGTGAGCGGGGGAGGGGCAGAGAGAGAGGGAGACACAGAATCCGAAGCAGGCTCCGGGCTCCGAGCCGTCGGCACAGCGCCCGACGCGGGGCTCGAACCCACGGACCGTGAGATCGTGATGTGAGCCGAAGTAGGACGCTCCACCGACTGAGCCACCCGGGTGCCGCAGTCCATCTGCTTTTATCCCCACCCCACCCGGGCCCTCCAGCGTACCAGGTGCCCCCACTTTCTCGGTCTTTGAGGATTCTGCAGTCCAGCCGAGCTCGCTCTTTGCTGATCTCTACCCTCTCGCTCCCCCCGCCACGTGCAGGTTGAGTTTTCCGCATCCTCCCTGTGGAGGTGGTGCTGGCCCGCTGCTGCTTCCCGTCTTCTGAAAGGGGGCCAGCCTCGCTTTCTGCTCCTGTCTCCTCCCTGCTCGCTGTGTCCTCCTGGGCTGACACCCAGTGTTCGTCCCTTTGCTGTCATTTTAGTGGTCTGGGGAGGGAGTGGGGGTGAACGTGACCTCATTCTGCCGTGTTCATGAAGACCTCCGGCTCCTGTTTTAGATACGTATTTTGCTTTACTTTTATAACATCTTAACTTTGTGTTTCAAAAAGCACATTTTGATGCAATGGGTTTATATTCCCCATGAAGGCCTCCTTTTCACTGCATGGTTCTGAGAAACGCGTGCAGACATTTGCACGTTGCTGATTCGAGATGGAGTAATGTGTCTCTCGGTCCCCGGTACGCTTTCTAAGAAGATCTGTCTGATGCTACTATTTCATTATGTAGCAGGCGGGAGAGATGATAAAATGCCGAGTTCTTGAGAAGAAAAGACTGACCTTTTTTCCCTCCTTTACGTACAAGCCGGCTTTGAAACCTCTTTCTCAGTGGAGCTCTCTTGTTATTATGGCTGTTAGCAGTTAGCTTTTCTGGAGTGTATAGTTGAGGGCAAGGGAACCTGGTGGGAGACAGCAGTGTTAAAAGCTGAACTTTTCAAAGAAGCAGCCACTCCCTTAGAATTAGCAGATGGGGGGACGGGAGAGCCAGGCAGCCAGTCCTCCGGTGAGGCAGTGCCGTGACGCTGTCCCTGCACAGAGGGGTGGCTCTGGAGCCAGGGCAGACACCCTGCTTCTCAGGGCGCTGGCCAGTGGCTGGCCGTCTGGAACAAATGCACGGCGTTACAGACCGAGTGTGTCCCCTGAAAATTCGTACATTGAAGTCCTGACCCCGTGTTGATTGTATTAGGAGGTGGGGGTCTTTGGGAGGTGATTAGGTTAGCCGAGGCCACGAGGCTGGAGCTCCCGTAATAAGAGGAGCATCCTTGTAAAAGGGAAGAGAGCCCAGTGCTGTTTCTCTCCGTGGACCTGCAAAGAGCACGTTGTGCAGCACACAGCAAGATGGCGGCCACGTGCAAGCCAGGAAAAGAGCCCTCACCGGAGGATCTGTCGGCCCCTGGATCTTGGACTTCCCAGCTTCCAGAAGTGTGAGAGATAAAGGTCTGTTGATTAAGCCCTGTGGTCTAGAGTATTTTGTTGGAGCAACCAGACCTGACGAAGGCAGCCAGGTAAAGCCTTTCACGTCTCTCCCTGTCCTTGAAAACCGGGCCCTTGGCCACCGATTTACATGCTCTCTGCTTTTGGGGGATCCTTGTGTTTTCTGTGTGGGAAACGCAGCCCCCTGAAATCTGCCTTTCTGGACCTGTGCCACCTTCCGCTGCAGTTCACACACGGTAGCCCGCATCCCTTGATCTGCGACGTTGGGACCGATGCTCCCCTTCTTTTTCTCTTTTTTCTTTTGCGAGAGTAAACGCAAAATGCAGCTCACAGGCCCATTTCATACCTTATTAAAACATCGTTTCCCCTGCCTCGTTCCCAGATTTCTGTGCTTAATCATAGAAAGGCAGCTTGTTCAAATATACATTATCCTTGTTTGGAAAACTCTGTTGGCTTGTCTTCCCTCCCACCCTCCTCCATGTTTTGTAACCCCGTTCTTATTAAATATCATAACTTGCTCATTGGAGAGTTATTTGTAAACTTAATTAACTCTCTGTCAGTGTTTGAGTTAATTTTCTCCCTTTAATTTCTGCCTCCCTGGTCATGGTTTTCCATAGTCTGGCCTGTGTCCGTTAAAGACTTGGTAAATAGTTTTGAAATGCCAGTTGGTGATATATGGGCCTCTTTAACATTTCTTTGATTTATGTGCAGTGCTGTGGAAAAAGGCAAAGAAAGCAAATTATATGGCGAAAAATGTTGCCAATCTTCACTTTTTTACTCTTAGTTTTAAAAAGTACACTTATCAATCAAATCTGATGGATTTTCTTTTTTATAGAGATTGAAAATTTAACTATTTGAAGACTCCCAGAGTGCACGTCCCGTATTCGCTCAATCGGGCTTAGCTGGGCCAGTGTAGGTGCCGAATTCTGAAGCCCTCTCGGGGTCTGCTGTTCGTCCCCGTGCTGCTCCTCCCACCGCTCAACCACATGTGCATCACACAGCCAGGTTTTTCCACAGGAGCTGGGAAGACGGGAGCCTCTCGAATGTTGGGAGCTTCCTACATCCCTGTCGTAACCCCGAGCCTGTGCGGCCGGCCAACAAGGCCTGTGTGCTTCTGTTGGCCGGCTGTGGCGGGTCTGAGCTTTCCTTCTAGCATGTTCTTGCTGGGTCCCATGCAGAGGCGACTTCTTGACTCAGTCAGTGGGTCACAAGTACTTCGGAGACTGCGCTCAGGTTGTGTTCAGAGTGTGCGTCTTCCAGTGCTGATGTCAGGGTTCCTCCGCAGAGACTCGGGTCCGGCAGATTTGATGAGGGAGCCTGCGATCTGTGTTTTTGGCAAGCGCTGTGCAGGTGATACCTTTGCTTGTGCCAGTCCCTGCTGAGAACCCCTAGTCCCACCCCTCCCCCATAGTCTACCGAACAGAGTCCACGGTAGATGTGGAAAATCCATACCGTTGGGGAGTAATATGGATTTTTAATTTGCTTGGGCAGGGTGTGTGGGTCTGGCTGTGCACAGTTCCTGCAATGCCTGCAGGCATCGTCCGAGTGTTCTCTTATTTATTCATTCATTCAGCAAGTATTTCTTTGCAACTATTTACACTGCTATAGTTCTAGGTGTTGAAACTCTAGAGTGACTAGGATGGCCAAGGTCTCTGTCCTGATGGAGCATATTGGATTCTAGTGTGGGATGGGGGCAGGGGGGTGGTGAGGTCCGGGAAATACACACTAAACAAAGAAACAAACAGTTCCTATAAAACACCTAGTTGGGTCTACTGCTTTGATTACGACGAAGCACCATGATGTGCGAGTGAGTACCTGGAAGCTCCTGTAGTTTGGGTGGCCAGAGAGAGCTCTCGGGGAAGGTGAAGTGCAGGCTGAGACCTGCATGAGGAGAAGTCGGGCAGGCGTGCGGAGATCAGGGTAGAGTATTCCAGGCAGAGGGGGCAGCTAGTGAAGGGGGCCCTTCGACGGAAGTGAGTGTGGGTGTTCTCGTAAAGGAAGCTGGTCAGGGTGGCAGGGGGATGGGGACAGGGAGGGGGCAGCGTCGTGGGGTGGAGCAGTGGGTTCCAGAGAGGTGGGCTCTCATGCCCTGGGCCCTGCGACTCTCCAGACTGGCTGCGGCCACTAGGACCGGGGATGGGTGCCCGAGTCAGAGGCCACCAGCTGTTTCTGAGATGCAGGCTGGCATGGGCGCTGTTCCCCCGGACCCCTCTCTCCACTGCATGGCCCGGGTTCACAGCTTCTGTTCCAGAGTTTTGGGGATCTGAATGTGTTTTGGATTTAGAGTATTTTGGATCACAGAAAGGTACTATGGTTCATACAGCACATATTACGTTTCTCCAGCAGGGTCTGGGGCAGCTCCCTGCAATCAAACATTGTGTAGCAAAATGTTAGACTCGTCACACACTAAGTGAGATAAATTACGATTTAAATAGACTCACATCAGTTCGTGTCGGTTTTTGCTGTCAAAGGAGTTTTGGTGCTTACATTGAGGAGAAAGCTTTCGACGTTAAGGGCTTTTCTGTACGCTTTTGTATTGTGGGAAAAAATGATGCTCTGTCCTGGCAGATCCCCGTCTCATCCTCTGTTTCTCCTGTGCGAGACACCAGCGGGCACCGGGTGGGTGAAAAGGTGTGCACGCGCGTGCGCTCACACACTCGCACGCTCACACACCCACACAGCGGCAGGCAAGGCCCGGGAGGGAACGGGGGGGAGTAGGGCGGCAGGGGGTCTGCCGTGGACAGGACAGGACAGGAGCTCAGAAGGCACGGGCTGCGGTGGCGGGGAGCGTGGCTGGGAACTCTCGGCGCTTTTCCCTGAACAGTGGTTAAGCTGTGCTCCGGCTTCCCGAGAGGCCTGGCTGTGGACACGTCTCCAGTTTTCCCCGCTTCCCATGGAGCCAGCCGCACAGCAAACCGTTAGGAACTGAGTAGGATTGCTTGTCGCAGCCTGAAAAGGCCGAGCTGGGGAATGGGAATGGGGTGGGGGTGGGGGACGGGAGAACTCCATCGCCTTCCCCTCCTTGTGGAGGAGACCTCGTGCGGGATTCGGAATCCCAAATTCCTACCAGTCTTTGACGTTTAGTTCAGATCTCTTGTCATGCTAGTTATGCATTCATTTGTTTAAAAAAATACTCCTTGGGAACACGTGAAATTCCGGAGAGGCCAAATAGCGTAGTGGGTACAGAGCAGGAACCCCGGAGCCAGGCCGTCTAGATGCCGCTCCTGACCCTGCCTCTTACCGGTTCTGTGATCTTGGGCAAGCCACTTGCCATCTGTGCTCCAGTTTCCTCATCTGTAAGATAGAAGTCATGGTATCTACCTCTTAGAGTGGTTGTGCAGATTAATTCAATTACAGGAATTAGAATAACAGTTCACGGTGAGTCCTATATACACATTGGCTACTATTATTTTTTTATTAGGGTGCCAGGTGGTGTTCTAGACACCGGGGGTATAGCAGTGAAGGCTGGGGAGCTCTGTAGAGCTCTTATCTGCTCTCGTGGAGCTTACATTCTAGGCAGATCTTGACCTTCTAAAAGCAGAGAACTTTTTTTTTTTTTTTTTTTTTTTTTTAATCCATCCGTGTCTGGCACTGTCCTCTGCATCTATCAGGCCATCTTGTTCTCAGCCAATACTTATCGAACACCTATGTAGGTGCCTGTGCTAGGCCTGTGGGGCTTATAAAATGATGAGACAGCTCTGGCTGTCTTGGGGCATCCAGTTCAGAAACAGATTAAAGACAGACACACACACAAAAATACCGTACTGCTCAGCCCTATGAAAGAGGTTTTAGAACGTCTTCTAGGCTGGCTTAAACAAGCTGCGACTCTTCTAGCCTCCTGTGCCAGGTACTTAGAGGAAAGGCAGCCTATTTATTGTGGATGAAAACGAAACATTGGATGTGGTGCCGGTTTCCTGGTCTTCGTTTCCTACCCTGGTGCCAAAAGCTACTTCCCACGTCTGAGATCTTCTGGATGGATGTGGTTGGTGATAGATGTGCTGTTAACGTTCCTCCTTGGACATTCCCAGCTGTGTGCTGCTGATCCCTAGTTTGGTTGCCGGGTTTGCTCTGCACTGCAGAATTTGGAAAGTTTGAGTAGGGCTTCAAACATCGCGAGAGGAAGTAACTTGCAAATCAGAGCAGGGGCTCCGCTCTCTTGTGGTCCAGCCGTCCCCGTGTCCTCCCCCTCCTCAGATCCACCCAGAAATAGGCCTGTGTTTTGCTGGTCCATCTCCTCTAAGGTTTTTTTTGTCGGAAACAAGGCCTTCCGGTTACTGGCCCCATCACCCTTGATACTTGGTCTAATTGTTAATGGCTCAACAACCTCAGCCTGTTGCTCATACTCACAGTCAACCTCTATGGGGTGTGTATTTTGTGCCAGTCATTTTGCTCAGCACTTTCATGGACCTAAGCCCTCACTAACTTCAAGCCCCTGAGTGTGGTTTTGCTTAGGGAAACCCCAGATTGCTTCTAGAGTAACCAAGCGGTATTGAGTAGCCTTCCTTCCCTAGTCATAGAAGAGAAAGATGAGGGGCTCCGGGAAGTTGAATGACTCACTCACGGTCACACAGGGCCTGTGACTTACATCCAGACAGTTGACCACAAGCCTACATTCTCCATTAGATCAACAGTAGTAGAAATCATGCCTGGGTCACGTTGATCAGTAGAAAACTCACTCTGACCTGTTGTTCATTTTAAACCAAAAACATACCCTCTGTTACTAGGTATGATTTTGGGTTTTTGTTTTTTTTTTTTTATTCCAAAATAAAAGAAACCCTAGCCCTATATTTACCACAGGAAAATCCTAACACTTAGGCTAACATCTGTTTTGCTTTTGTTTTATACTTCTCATACTTTTATGGACTTGTAGACGGTCACAGCCAGAACTTAAACCAAGAGAAAACCTTCAACAGTCCTGTAAGAAGAAAACAAGGCCTGGGAGTCTGGAGAGAGACTTTGATCTTCCAGTCGTGAATACTTTGTGGCTTGCGTCAGAAATACTCTGTAACTCGAGTGTTTAAGGCATCAAGGGTGACTGGGCATTTAGGTTGTGTGTAGATTAAAAAGAACAATTTCCACACTGTGTTAGTAGGAGTCTCCCTGCTAATCCTCTGTATTGCTTCTTTCTTTCTTTCTTTCTTTCTTTCTTTCTTTCTTTCTTTCTTTCTTTCTTTCTTTCTTTCTTTCCTTTCTTTCTTTCTTTCTTTCTTTCTTTCTTTCTTTCTTTCTTTCTTTCTTTCTTCCTTTCTTCCTTTCTTTCCTTTCTTTCCTTTCTTTCCTTTCTTTCCTTTCTTTTCTTTCTCTTACAGTGTTTCCACAGGCCTTACGCAGTTGTCCTCGATTTTATTGAGGGTTTTATTCTGAGTCAGCCGAGAGCCATGACCAGTGTGATGGATTCTCCTGAATTGTACAAGAATTGAGTTGGGGTTCCTTCTCAATGTAGCTACTCATTCAGAACAGCCTGTAGGGTGCATTGTTCTCTTTTCCATTACCATTACCGTTTTATGATCTGACGTGTGTAGGGAAGCAGTTTTTGATTAAAACATGGGTTCTGATCAGTTTTGTGAAAATTCAGTCATTCTGGCATTGTGGGAAGACGCGAATTTCTGGGTGTAGTCACATCTGGTCATCACAAGATCAGCTCTGTCTTTGTCCACGGCATGCTGGGCACTGTGTTTAAGGCTTTTGCGTATATCCTATCTAATTCCTACAGCTGTTCTCCACCTTCTCCACTCCTGCTCTCTCTCTCTTTTTTTTTAATCTTGCTTATTTATTTATTTATTTATAGAGCATGTGCATGTGTGTGAACAGGGGAGGGACAGAGAGAGAGAGAGAGAGAGAGAGAGAGAGAGGGAAAGAGAGGATCCCAAGCAGGCTGCGCACTGTCAGCACAGAGCCCGATGCAGGGCTTGAACTCGTGAACTGTGCAAGATCATGATCTTAGCCGAAACCAAGGGTTGGACGCTTAACCAACTGAGCCACCCAGGGGCCCCTCTCCTCCTGCTCTTTTCACTTTGTCGGACATTGTAGTTCTGGATCTCAAAGTCCACGATCCCATGGCTCCCTGTTTCCCCTTCTCCTTCCTAGTTTTCTCTGCACCACCTTTCCTTCTTCCCCACCTCTTCCTGCTTCCTATCCCAAGTAAGCCAGGGGTGGAGGGAGGTCAGACCAGATCCCTGACTGACGGCCTGTTGCCTCCCCGGCTGACAGTCGGCTTCTGGAAGGCCGTGGGAGAAGCTGATGGGGGCCGCGTGTGATGGAAAGGAACATGGGGCTGGGAGCTGAAATGAGCACTTGTTCACGCCGGCAGATGGTGGAGTGAAGCTCCAGCTAGGCCTGAGTGGACTGGAAGGTGCATCGGAATCACTTTTATTGCCCAGAAGAGAAGCTGATAATCCTCTAATCCAAATTTCGCGTTTATCGGGATGATCACTTCAAGAAATCATCTTTACTGGTTTCTTGACTGAAATCTATTTAGTGATAACTGGGCAGATGATGAAGGCTGGGCATTCACAGTCTAGATTTGGGGTACACAAGGGTCCAGTGGTTTTCAGTTTATTCATTTCTCAGTTGATCTCCCCCATCCAACCTTTTAGGGGAGGGGCAAGGCAAAGAAATACCCCGGGATAGATGCGTTGTATGGGAATATTCAGCTGTTCCCCCATGCCTCCCCTATGAGTGTTTGGGAAGAGTGGCAAACAAGGTATTTTGGTATGTCCGTAAGCGTCCCGCGCCCACCAGGCCCCTAGTGCTCTCGGTTTCTGCTCACACCGGGAGGTGGACACCATGGAGAGCCTCTTCCGCACCCCTCAGTAACTGCCTCGGTCGGAGACTTTTAGTGACTAGGAAGATGTTTGCACTTCATAAGTATATTTAAATTTCACCAACGTTGATTTTTATATTCGGAAGTCAGGTTCAGAACTGCATTTTCTTAAGAGAAATATTTATAACATCCTAGAATTTTAATGTCAGAAGGGGCCTTAGACATAAGCCTAGCCTCCTTTTTTAGACTTTCGTTGTAGGCCTTTTGTGTGCATTTAGAGATGAGTGTTCAGCATTTCTGGTGGAAGCATAGAATTCTGGGATGTGCCATTCTTCCCTCCACCTCCTTTCTTTGGTCATAACAGAGGAAGTCAGGCACACGTTCTGTTTTTGTTGAGTATATAGTGTGTAAAAGGGTAATTGTTCTGGGCTGGTTCAAGCTTAGTTGGAGACAAGGACGTGATGACCCTTCTGCCACGGACGTTTTCCTCTAACAGGATCACAGGGAACAGGAATGTCCTCTCATTGTCACCGTGCTTTTATAATCTGTTAGGATTCTCTCGTCGGGACCTTGTCACATTTTGCCTTAATCTGAATTATATTTCTGTCTGCATTTTAAGTGATGATCTTTCTTTATGACCCTGTATGTTGCTCTCTAGGACTACCCTGGTTGGATAGGTTGAGGGCTTGGTCTGAGGTTTGAGGGGAGTAAGTAACAGAGACAGAGAAACGCAGATCCTGGTGTACCCTTGCCTGTTGTCTTTCCTTCGTTGCTTTCTTTTGTCTTTTTACTCTCTTCCTTTACCCGTAGTCCCCACGGTGGCGGTTTCCTCCATTTTTAGCCACGTTGACTGTTTGCTTCGTTGGTGAGTCTGCTCAGATGGATGAGTGAGATCTCTTCCAGCTGATTGGCATCTCTGAAGTGTGATAACGCGCATACAGCTGTAGTGTAAACAGGAGAAGTTGTGGAGAAAGGCCTATTAATAAACGTGTGAGTTCTGGGATGAACTAGAGGCCATTGTAGACGGCCCTGAACATTACAGAGGTTTCGGAAAGTAAAAGCCTGCTCCTCGTCCTCTTTATCTGCTTCTTTGACAGTTTGTGAAGTTTGGACATTTGAGGGTTGGTGTGCAGGAAAAACGAAACCCACATGGCATTTAGCATGTAAATGATGCCACAGTCGGGCCCGAGCACAGCTCTGACTCGGGTCCTGCCGTCCTGGTAATTGAAAGGCCTGAAACCCAGCTTCCCAGCGGGGAACAAACAGGCAAATAAATTGGAGGCTTCCTTCTTATGGTTTATTGATGCTGTTTTGACCAAGTAAAAAGATCATTTACCCATAAACGTTCAAATCTAAGGTTGTTTCCTTTCCTTTTCTTTTCTTTCTTTCTTTTTTTTTTTTTTTTTTAATATTGGCTATTTGAAAGAAGCGTTAGGAGATAAAAGGAGGAAAGAAGCTAATACCATTATCTAATATTTAGATAAAACCCCAAGCAAAACAATTAGATTTATAGTATTTTTCTGTCGCTGTTTTCCTTGGCGCAGATAATAACAGTCAGGCTTGCTTGTTTCTCTCCTTAGAGTTATGTTCAAAAGAAGAATCAGAGCATTATCGTAATACATGTTTTTTTTCTCATTAGCTGGAAACAAAATATATTGCAATAATGAGGGGCAAAGGTCTTGCAACTCAAAGTAGCAGCGAAGTGTGCCTGGTGTTGCACAAATATTGGTTCTAGTTTAATGCTTGAGGGGAAATGGGTGCAGGCTGAGAATCTCAGATTAGCCCCTGCCGCACCCTGCCACATAACGCGCATTCCAGCAGTGTGGGGTGTAACTTGACCCACGCGTTCTGTGTCCTGAGGTCAGGGCCGTGAGCTTTGGCGTGTTCTCTCGTGTCCTGGAAGGACTTTCAACATACTCATGCCAACCAGTGCTGGCTGTTCTGGCCAGTGATCTGCAGGGGAAGTGACACTGCATGGCTAATATCCCTGCTTATTGCCGTCACGATGTGTTACACACCTTCTCAAAGAGAATCCCCAGGTTAAAACAGATGATCCGTGTGGATTCTCCTGGACAGTAAGAGAACGTATAAAAATCTATTAGGCCGTAGCACAATTGCCCCATCACAGAAGGATAGCAGAGATGCCAGGAAGGTTAAATGTGTTATTGCCGAGGGTAGAATCTAGATTTTTGGACAATACTGAGGTTTCTTGGTTTCTTTTCTCCAAGGTTTTAGCCATGAATGATACTAAAACCTTAAAATGGTAGAATTTAGCACTTCCCCAAACTCCCCACTTGAGACATGACTGGAGTCTGTCGAAGGGAAGAAAGACCATGTGGCATGTCAGTGCGTGAAAGGGTTGGCCTGAGGGGAGCAAACCAGCCAGCAGACCCCAGTGATGCTAGCTGACACCAGGCTCCCCGAGCACAGTCTCATTCCCGGGCTGGGAAGAGCCACTGTGCCCTCCTGCTGAAGCAGAGGGGACACATGTCAGGTCTTCCAGTTAGAAAGCTGCAGCGCACTTAGCGCCACCGGAAAAAGACATTGGAGGGGAATCCTGACTGGCCTACCTCCCCCTCAGCACAGTGTGACCTTGGGCCAGTGACTTCTCTAAGCCCGAGTCTCCTTTCCCGCACAATGGGGATGGAGGGGAGTAGAGGCTGGTGTCTCCAAGGCCCTTCTCTGACATTAGAATTCTGTGATTTGAAGTAATCTGAGTACAGCCCCTGTAAGATGCCTTTTCCTGAACTCAAGCCTGAAGAGGAGTTTAGATACCACCCCCCACCCCCCCCAGCTTTTGGCAGTTAGTAGAGGAGGAAGGAAGGGGTTCCTTGTGGCTCTGCCGTGGCAGTGAGCACCTGCAGAGCAGTGCTCTGGCCAGCCTTAAGGGGACTGTCTGATGGCACCATTCTGCTCCCTAGATTGGCTGCAGTGACAAGGCCAGGCCAGGCCATAGCAGTTTCTCTAATCTCCTAATCCACTTACCACCTGACAAATTCATTAGCTTCTCCTGTATGCAGTGCACTATCCTGGATACACTTTGCAAATACAGAGTAATCAGTACCAAGGTTTGCACCCTCAAGAAATGTCTCCCCTGGTGGCCAGCTTCGCTTCACTCCTGGACCAGGAAATAACACAGGCTGCCTTTCCAGGCTGCCCAGTCTCAGTGCTCAGAGAAGGGAAACTGGCCTGGAGGGCTTGGGGGAGGAGATGGGGGGGCTCCCTAGCCTCTTGATCTCTTCCTCTCCTCCTGTGGGCCCTTGTCTAAGCCAGCCAGAATTTAACTTAGTTCTTACTCCTTACCCAAAGGGTTTAGTTACCCAAGTGCCAGGGTGGCTTCCTAGCGGTCTTAGAAACTTACATGTAATTATACATGAAGTGATTTTTAAAAATAACGTGAACTACGCCCTAAGGTTAGGAGAAATTTTTTTTTAACACCCCCCCCCCCCCCCCCATCCCTCAAAAGAAGCCTTTGGTGAATCTTTGAAAAGGAAATCATGATTTTCACAGTGGGGAGAATCCAACCTTGGTTGGCCTGGCTGATAAATTTTGAGAATTTTGAATGTCAGGTTTTCTTAAAGTGGGATTCAGGCCATATGGCATAGGTAGGATAATGCTGGGAATGATAGATGCTGCACCATGGACCCCAGGGAGGTTTTAGCAGACATTTCAGCCTTTAAGTACTAGGCCTAATTGAATGCCACTGGCTTAATTAGTATATTGAATGTGATAGAGGTGATGGCTTTGCTTCTGTTTTCTCCTCAAACTTCTGTCCACTGCAAAACTTATCCTTTATCTGTTTTGGAGCAGATAGAAACATTGAGAACAATGTGGAGGACAGTGAGCCACGTGGAGAGCCAACCAAAGGAGGTCATTGCTCATCTGGTTTTCTGAACCCAAGATTTAAGTCAGAAACTTTGCATTTGAATCCTGGTTTCTACAGTTTAATAATAGTTCCTCCCAGTATGTGTTGTTATTTGTAATTTGAAACATATTCAAGCTAATTGAATTTAGGCGTCAGTAGACTTGTTTAAAAGCAGGTTCTGTAAAGAATGAGGCTATCCGGGAGAAGAGGGTTGTTGAGTTTGACGCATGAAATTGGGGGGGGGACATTGCCTCACCACCGTAGGGTGAAGCCAGATGCCCAGGTAACTGCTGTAGGAAGCCAGAGGAATGACACTCCAGTGCTAGAGGAGAAGATGTGATGCCTGTTTTGTCGAGAGGGAAGGGAGGGAGGTGTGTGACATCACACAGCTCTTGTTAGTAGCAGGGTCCAGTGGCGCATGCTTAAAGGGGATGCCGATTACAGAGGCTGTTGGTCTGCACGTTAGGGTTTACAAGGACCTTATCTGACAACACTCGGCATTGTTGCCTAATCAGTATCCCTAAGAAGACAGTGTTACTTTAAAGAAAATATCCAGGAGGTCAAAGTTTTCCTGATTCCAAGAGGTGTTCTCCCCAGCTCATTACGAGTTGTTGAAATTTCCCCAGGTTTAGAGGTAATTAGTAGACATAATTGATTCGAAAGGGCTTTAGGTTGAGAACCTAGCGAAAAGTCCGAGGTCGGTCGTGGAAAACAGGAAGTTGACGGTAGCTGCAAAATTGCAACTGAGAGAAATGTTCTCCAAATTCAAACAAGCCTTGAAAAAGCTGTTAACCACAGAGTGGCAATTTACCAGTAAATAAATACTGGCCACACAGACATTCCCATTCCCCACAGCCATGAGATGTGGGAGTTAAAAAGAATGGATTCTTTTATTTCTCACCCTCTTTCATTTTATTCTTGCTCGTTAGTGGAGAAACAATCTTGGACAGGAAAATCACATTAGAACTTTGATAAGTTGCTTTTTGAAATAGAGTTGTTTCCATGCCACAGACATTTGGAGCAAAGTATGTTTATTGAAATATATTTTTATAGAAAATATTACAGAACCTGTAATTGAAAACTTATGGCAGTATTTCGGGGAGTGATATGTTCTTAATGTTAATTTGTGGATTCGCTCTGAACTCCCTTCTGCTGTTTTAGAACCATTGGCTGAGTGAATGTTTTCCAAGAGTCTTTTCAGATCTAAACTGTGTTTCATGGAATGGAGTGTTTGGTGCTTAAATAATGTATAAATCCAGTTGGACAGAATCTGCCTGTCAGTTTTATTAACTTTGACCTTTTCTCCCATTATAAAGATGGTTCGGTAAATATTTAATGGGCCCCTTATAGATCTTGCCAGTCGGAGCTGTGTTCCTGGAAACTGGGATACGTATATATGATTAACAAATGTCGCTTAATCACTATGAGTCAGCTTTGAAGGGCAGGTTTTGTTTTTTTGAGAAGAGGAGTCTCTGTGTGCTCTTAGAGGTGCACTGTATGTTAAGAGTGCCCAAGATGGCAGAAGGTTTAAAGGAACCCTTTAAAAAGAAAGCAGCGAGCATGCATTTCTGCTGTTTTGGGGGTTTTTTGTTTGTTTGAGCAAATGATCAAAATGATGCCAGGTGGGCAAAACCACGCTGCCACTCTGCATAGTTAGCAGGACTCTGCCACTGGAAGAGTCAGCAGGGCCGGAATGGCTGAGCTTGCATGGACCCTAATAAGATACAGAGAAGAAGGAGAGCCAAAAGGAGAGACGATTCCTTGAGCCAGGAAGGGACCCCTGCCAAGCTGTCTTTCCCTTCAATTCCATAAAGCCCCATGCATATTGCACTCATTGCAAATTCTGGTGGGGAGGATCGAAACCCAAGTAGCTGACATTTTGAAACATTGTCTTTCAAACTTGTACTGTCCCTTGCTTCCATTGATTTCCCATTTAAGAAATCTGTAGGAGAAAAACAAATTTGAGCAAAATTCATTGGTCCAAGATGAGTTGTTAGAGCCAAATTATGCCCCCCCCCCTTTTCCACCCTGAGAAGAACTCCATTTTTATTATGAATGTGATATATCTTTGTCTTGTATTGTTCAGCCATGAGGCTCCCACAGCAAATCGACCAAGTAAATCAAGAGCCTGTTAAAAAGCAATATGGATGCTCCAAACGCAGACATTTCAGTCTTACTGGGTCACTGGATATCTTCATTTTTTATAGCCACTTTCAAGAAGCAGATCATTTCAATTGGTTTTCTTTTCTTTCACTCTCTATTTGTGTGCAGCCCGGTGGCTTTAGGTGAGGCCATTTATTTTTCTGAACGTTATTACCCTTTGCATCCAGGGCCCAGCCCCTTTGATATGGTGGTCACCACTTTCATTACCATGAACTGTAGGGTAGCTGACTCTGCAAAGGAAATCTATGCCTTGGAAGAGCATTTTGAAAAGACATTGATTCAGAGCTTCAGAGTGAATGAGTATTTGTATGTTTAGTTAATTCTAAATAAATGTTTGAAAGACCTTGCTTAATTTGGGAAGGGAGGAAGAAACATATTGGATGTTATAAATGGTCTCAATCCAAATTCTTAGCTTGGCATTTTCACATTTGAATGTTTTATTTACATCTGTTCAAAATTGGGATACCTTTCAAGGATAATTTTATTATAGAGAGATTGATGACAGCTCTTACAATCTAAAACACAAAAGTATGGGATTAGAAAAGAAAGATAGCAATCATTGTCACATGTCAGATTGGATATCAGCCTCACTTGGCAAAGAGGGAGGATGATGAGTGGTATTTTAAAACAAAAGCTCCTGCTGGTGAGATTTGGGGGTGGCGGGGGGAGACTGACTACATTGGGGCACGAGGGAACTTTCTGCAGTGAAGGGCGTTATCTGTACCGTGATTGGGGGGGGGGCAGTTTCACAGGTATATACATGATCAAAACTCCTCAAGCTGTACGCTTAAAACGTGTGCATTTTATTTCATGTAAATTGTAACTCAGTAAAGTGGATGTTTTTCTCCAAGTCCTGTCTGGTTTAGAACTAGGCAGCATTTCTTCTCTTTTCCAATAGCAAAATTAAGGCCTAGAGAAGTAAAATGACGTGTCCTGAGCGGTCTGTCCAGAACAAAGCAAAGGATACAGGCCCACTTCCAGAGCCCGCTTAGAGTATTTTGCCTCCTTACCAATTGTTCCGATTGCGTTTATACAGAGTAAAATGAACTTCTCCATCCACTTCCCTTCAGTGAGCCTGGACCCATTTGTATACTTGGCTGTGGGCTACACCCAGGAGCCTATCCTGAGGATTGACACTTGTCTCTCCACCACTGGGAACAGTGGCCCAGTGGTTCTGAAGGCTGAGGCCGACCTGTGCTGTTTTCTGTATATGTTTGTGATAAGCCACGCTGTGCTCCCGGTATACTCGAGCAGACCACCGAGTTACGTGGCTTTTATTGTTAGCAAGAGTTCCGAGAACTAATTTGTCTTTAAGGAATCCCTCAGGATCTTATTATAAAAAATGACATAGGCTGTAGAAAACCATTTATCGAAAGCACGTATGAATAGTAGTGAAAAAATAAAGAAGAAGGTAACAGTGACCTGGGTTCTACTACTTAGGAATATACTGTTAACATTTAAGAGACCACCTTTTTACATGCCTCTTTGTTGACAGTGTAACCTGTATCCTAATCACCAAAATGGTGCTGTAAAATTCTGTCCATTATCTCAGCCAGGTTCCCGGCTGTTGATGGCCACTCAGATGGCTCCCAGTTTCTCACCGTCATGTAATGCCGTGCCCGACACCCTTGACCACGTTTCCTTTCCTGTTTGTCTCGTCCCCTCACAAATACGTTCCTTGAGGCAAAATGTTAGTAGCTGTATTTGCGGTGATTTGAAATGTTCTCAGGTGGCGGGGGGGGGGCGATATATCAAGTGTCGATAGTTTCACGGCCTTTGTCCTCCTTTTACCAAATGTCATTTTTCTCCCCTTTTCGTGCCGCTTCTCTCTGCAGTTGCAGTACCACGCGGGCCTGGCGTCTGGCCTTTTGAACCAGCAGTCGTTGAAACGTTCCGCTAACCAGATGGGGGTATCCGCCAAGCGCAGACCAAAGGCCCAGCCCACTACACTCGTCCTGCCGCCTCAGTGAGTAAGGGGTTTGCGAAAGCCCTTCCGTCCTGGGTGAGCTCTACTTGGTGCTTGGTTTTGGCCCACGGAAAGTTATTTTTGTGAGATCGTTCCTTCTTTTGAAAAAGGGCTCCGCCGAGATTAGAAACCGAGCGTGCGGGTGACATATCTTGTATAGATCTCAAGTGAAGCAGTTATGACACCGTTCGTAAATGACATATTTGGTGCGTGGTTCCCCCCCCCCCCCCCACCTGGGATTGTAAGATACCTTACAGCCTTTTATTTATTTCCCCGTCACGTTCCCAAGGTTGGCAGAGCCGAAAGTACGGCTGACGAGACAGCTGAGGAGCACGTTTTGAGAAAGCTGGAGGCCACCTAGAAATCTGGGAGAGCTGGGATCAGAGTCGTGCCGGGCTCACTTGCCCGTTTTTAAGCGAGTAAAATACGACCCCTTCTTTTTCCTAGTAGGAGAGATGAGAGAGACTGTAAGGTTGAGAACACGTTCGGCCTTCACACAGGTGTCCACCCACATCGGGCCGCGTGGCCACCACGTCCGGGACCCCTTGAGGGCTCCTCCCCGGGCTCCCAGTCGGTACACGTGCTGCCTCCCTACCCAAGTTTAACACTGCTCCACCTTCTGGGAACGGTTACGTTTACCTGTTCTTGAACTTTGTGTAGATGGAGGCACACGACACATAATCTTTTGTTATCATCTCTTTTTCACTCCACGCAGTGTCTGCTGGATTCATCCAGGTTGTTTGTTCTTTTTTGTTGCTCTCTCGAATATGCCACGGGTGATTCATCCGTTTCCCGGTTGGGTTGTTTTGTGCCAGAAGCCCTAGTGGATGAAGGCCAGGCTCACCCGATGTGGAATCAGAAATGCAAACACACCAGGGGCTCCTGGGTAGCTCGTTGGTTGAGCGTCTGACTCTTGATTTCGGCTCAAGTCATGATCTCGCTGTTCATGGGCTCGAGCCCTGCATCAGGCTCGGTGTTGAGCCTGGAACCTGCTTAAGATTCTCTCTCTTGCCCTCTGCCCCTCTCCCCCTCATGCTCACACTCTCTCTGTAAAAAAAAAAAAAAAAAAAAAAAAAAGGAAAGAAAGAAAGAAACGTCAACACACCAGTCTTTGCTGATAGCTTTTTCTGTGAGCGCACACACTCCCCGTAGAGAGGCGGTACTCCCAAATGGCTTGGCTTGGACTCTAGACACATTCCCTAGCCTGTCCTGCCCTCCTGTTGTACCCTCTTTTGGTTACATCCTCAGTTACAAACTACACTTGAGACCTTGAACGATGCGGGGGTTACGTTACAGGCACAAAGAGCTGTATATAACTTTTGGCTCCCCCAGAGCTTAACCACTGATAGCCTGATACCGACCGGAAGCCTACAGATGACATAAACAGTCGACGAACACTGATTGTGTATGTTAAACGTATTATATAGCCTCACAATAAAATAAGCTAGAGGAAAGAAATGTTATTAAGAAAATCATAAGGAAGAGAAGATACGTTCACGGTACCGTATTGGAGAAAAAGCCGCGTGTAAGCGGACTCAGGCACTTCCAACCCGGGTTGTTCAAGGCTCAACCAGACTTTTTAAAATTTCCAGCCCTGAGCAGTGTTTGCAGGTAAGACTCGGTTGTTTGCCTTTACACAAGATCTCTTTTCTTTTCTTTTCTTTTGGAGGAGCAAATATTTATCATACCTACTGTCTGCCAGGCACTGTCCTAGGCTGTGGGGACCCAGTCATGAGCAACACAGATGTGGTCCCACCTTCCTGAAGCTTTTTGTTTGCTGGGGGGAAAAGGCCAAACCAAACAAAAAGCACCCCCAAACAAAGTAACAAGCTCACATAATAATTTCTGGTTAAGATTGGTGCTTAGAAAAGACGATGTAGGGTGGTAAGGGGTGGGAGCGGGGGAGACTGCTTAGATCAGGAGGTGGCGGGGGGGGGGGGGGAGGTCTGAGAAGGCCTCTCCGAGGAGGAGACATTTGGTGGAGAAAGGCCAGTGGAGAACTGGGAGGTCACTGGGGATGCCTCTGGGGGTCTTGTCCCTCCCCGGTGGACACTCACACCACCCCTTCTAGGATTTTAGGGTTTTCTTCACAATTTAATGTTTGCTTCCAGGATAAGATGAACGGGACCAACCATGCACAGGTGCGTGTTCCTCAGAGACTTTCAGGGATGCCAGACCGAGGGTTTTTTCCTCTTTGGCAGAAAGCTTCTTTTCTAAATTTTATTTATTTATTTTTTAACGTTTGTTTATTTTTGAGACAGAGAGAGACAGAGCATGAAGGGGGGGGGGGGTCAGAGAGAGAGGGAGACACAGAATCTGAAGCAGGCTCCAGGTTCTGAGCTGTCAGCACAGAGCCCGACGTGGGGCTTGAACCCACAGACTGTGAGATCATGACCTGAGCCGAAGTCGGGCACTCAACCGACTGAGCCACTCAGGCGCCCTGGCAGAAAGGTTCTTAAGGAACATTATCTGTTGTTTCTTGTATGTTGATTTGGTGATTCTGCCAGTCTCCAACTTTCAGTCCTCTGTAGTCTAATGGGCCTTGTAACTTGTCATTTTCCCCACATGGATTGTCTACTGAGGCAAGATGTTTGGCGAGAAGTGAAAGACTTTCTAATGGTCCCATAAGACTGGAGCCAAAAAGTGTTTGTTGCCGACTCTCTCTTGACAAAAGTCAGCTCTTAACCCATCTGTTCGCCATTTGTTAATTTGCATCGGCTTGAAACCTGTTTACAGGTGACGTGCTATTATGAGGACACTTAGAAACTATTTTCAGCACCGAGGCAATCAACAGACTCTGTTCTCATGCCAAAAAAAAAAAAAAAAAAAAAAAAAAAAAAGGTGTTCACAACTGTCATTATAAATTTATAATAAATCACTCAAAATACTTAGTTTCAAAGAGGACAGTGGTTACTGTGTCCTAAGAATACAACGTTGGAATGATTTCCTATACTTAGTAGCCTGTTTCCTGTGAAAATTGACTGCCGCCTTTTCACATCATTGAGCTTTTGGGGCTCATGTTATCCTGGATCCCTTCAGAGACCTGTCCACTAGGCAGGATCTATATCTAAAGGACATTCAGTGCCTTTTTATTGAGCGCCTACTATGTGCTACTTACTGTGTTAGAGTCAGGAATAGAAATACCAATAAGACATAGCTGCTGGACTAATTGAATTAGAAAATATTTTAAAATGAAAACATAGGCCACTAGTAATATATATATATATATATATATATATATATATATATATATATAGAAACCAAAGATTACAAAAAAAGGAAAACATAACAATACTGTCACGCCGAGAAAGTTATTGTTAAGGTTTTGATGGATATTATTCTCGACTTCTATGCATATATAATTTTTAAAAACAAGAAACAACCTCCAAAAAGGGTTGTATTGTAATGTCCCGTATCACATCTCCACACTTACTGAGCGTAGCTGTTAGACATCAGTGTGATTTTGCGGAACATAAAATTTGCATATTAATCATACACGTTATGGTTGTATTGGGAAGAACACTACTGATTATAACATTTTTTTTTTTTTGTTATAAGCACGACATGACCATAAACTGACTTTGTCATTAGGGAAATCCCTTATAATTTTTTTTTTTTTTTTTCAACGTTTTCTATTTATTTTTGGGACAGAGAGAGACAGAGCATGAACGGGGGAGGGGCAGAGAGAGAGGGAGACACAGAATCGGAAACAGGCTCCAGGCTCCGAGCCATCGGCCCAGAGCCTGACGCGGGGCTCGAACTCACAGACCGCGAGATCGTGACCTGGCTGAAGTCGGACGCTTAACCGACTGCGCCACCCAGGCGCCCCGGGAAATCCCTTACAAAACAACACCCAAATCTTCCAGGGCTGGCTGCATTAGCTATCTATCGCTGCGTAACAAATCACCCCAAAACGTGTTAGTCTGACAGCAGTAAACAATCTCTCACGTGTTCTGTGGATCAGGAGTCTGAGAACGGCGGACTGGGTGGTCCTGGCTCAGTCTCTCATAAGATTGCAGTCAGATGTAGGCAGGGATGCAGTCATCTGGAGGTTGGACTGAGGTTTGAAGGTCTTGTCCACGGTGGCTCCCTCACGTGGCAGGCACGTTGGTGCCGGCTGTCGACAAGAGACCTCAGTCGCCCTCCACAGGACGCTTGAGTACCCTCATGACTGCAGGTGACTTGTCCCCGAATAAGCCATCTAATAGAACGAGAGCCAGGAGGACTTTATCCTTTTTATGACCCAGCCTCAAAGGCACAGCATCCATTCCACCCCATTCTGTTGGTTAGGAATGAACTTCTAAGTCTCATGTCTGAGGGGAGGGGACGAGGCTTTCCCTTTTGAAGGAAGGAGTGGAAAGGATCTGAGGACGTTATTTTAAAACACACCTCAGTTGCCAATGGAGAGAATCCTTGCACAGAGGGAAGAATGGCTGAGCCCACAGGAAGCCCCGTTCACTTATTTACTCAGCAAATATTTTCTCAGGGCCTATATGCGTTTAGTTCTATGCACTGTGCCGGGGATTTGGAGATGAGGAAGATAGAATTTTGGCTTTCAGGAAGCTCTGAGCAGAAAGAGAGGAACAAACAAGTAGCAGGGAATCCTGGTAACGTGTGCCAAGTCCCGAGGGTACGACCCCAAGGTGCTCGAGAAGGCCACGGGCAGGGTGCTGAGAGGGAGCCACGCTTCGGGGGGGCCCGGCCAGACTTCACTGAATTTCTCCACTGCCGGGTGTAAAGGATGGAGGCTGAACTTTATTAAGAGAGCTCGATGCTTTCTCGCACAGGCTTACGGGATTCTAAGGAAAGGTTTTATGTGTCAGCAGCGGAGGGCCAGTGCTGGGCTCCATACCCCTCCTCCTCTGGAGCTCTGTCAGTGCGGTGACCGATGGGTTTCTGCATTGGCTTGCGTCGGCATCTGGATGGCAGTAAGGATGCACAAGGCCACGGGCTCGGCCTAAGTGTGCCGAGACCACAGGCACGGCAAGAACCCGGGAGGTTTGTACGGCGTGTTTGTTTTTGAAATGCGGTTGGCTTGAACAGTAGCAGTCTTTGAAGACTCAGTGTCCCCTGAGTTCCCGGAGGATTAGCGATTCGTGAGATTAATGATTCGTCTTTTTCTCCTCCTCCTAAGAAGCTGGGTGGAAGACAAAGATGTCGTTCCGTTCCGTGATGAAAGCTCTTTTGTCACGTGTCAGCGGATGAAGCGACCTCCCTCCTGTGACTCCCGAGTGCTCACGTCAAGTCTCTTGCCGAAGGGGCGTTGGCGTTGCCAGAAAGGAGTCGTGTCCCCTGTTCCTGGGCGAACTCGATCGGGCTTTTGACCCTTTGTAGGATCGAGATCAGCTGGAGAGCGGCTGTCTTACTCGACTAATCTGCAAGTTGCACGTGGAGATAGCTGCGTGTGTCAGATGGAAGCGTGTTTGCGCTCGCTCAGTAGTGTCAGCGCCCGGACACGTTGTCCCGTGTGCTCTTGTGCTAACACGGGATGTTGGTTTTAATCCATAAGCCAGGCTGAATGGCCCGTGGCGCCCGGCATCGGCCTGAACACATGCTGGCTCTCAGGGCAGCGAGGCAAAAGAACACTTACGTGTTCTTATTTTGCACACCTAGATCTCATTTCGATTTGAGGGACTAAATCGTTTTACAGACGTGTTATTTTTAAAAATACTACCTCCCATCCCCCGGAAGTCGTGGGGACAGGCAGTTTCTTTGGTGCCACGTTATCCTTCATGGAAAGGTCCTGACTGCTAAATTTTTTAAGGGCACTTTGGGGGTGCCTGGGTGGCTCAGTCGGTTAAGCGTCCGACTCTTGATTTCAGCTCAGGTCATGATCTCACAGTTCGTGGGATGGAGTCCCGTGTTGGGCTCCACACTGAGTGTGGAGCCTGCTTGGGACTCTCCCTCTCCCTCTCTCTGTCCCTTCCTGCTGTCAAAATAAGTCATAAATAAACTTAAAAAGATAAAATAAATTAAGGGCACCTTCCCTTGCACGGGCTACCTTTTCTCTAGTCACTTGGGATACACGGTCCATCCTGCCAACCGGCAACAGCCCTTCCTCTTGTCCAGTGTGTCCACCCTCCCAGCTACTCCGAGCCATGCGTTCCCTGGTCTCCTTTCTCTCCCACGTGTCAGGATTCCCCTTTCTCCTAGTTTATTTCCGGCAGTGTGCAAACACGCTCACCCAGACCCGCCTCCCGTAGGAAGACCTGGCTCATGATCCCGCGTCTGCCAGCTCCCACCCCCACTCTCTCCTCGTGACAGCGCGACTTCTGGAAACAGTTGACCGTGCTTCTCTCCAGCTCCGCGACCAGGCCACCACTGTTCTGATTTCTATTGCCGTACCCTAGTCTTGCCTTTTCTAGAGCTCCACATAAATGGAGTCATGCAGAACATCGTATTCTCTTTCCAGTTTCTTTTGCTCAACGTGATGGTTTGGAGACTCATTTATGTTGTAGGTGTCAGTGGTTTGTTCCGTTTCATCGCAGAGTGGTGTTCCTTGGTGTTCTTTGGAGTCTGCTGGCACCATTTCTTCCCCATTTTGCATCTGTTTCGATATCATCTCGTACCTTTCGGAGTGCCGGGAGCCTTCCTGCTCCGGTTCGTGGATGACCTACCCCGGGTTTGAGTAACAAAAACAGCACGCAGGGACAAGTGTTGCTTGCTGGAAAGAAATGCCACCAATTCAGGAGGTAGCAGGGATAATGACTCGGCACATACACCTAGGGGTTCCAGTGTTTGAACAACAGATTGCCTTCGGTAGGGCCACTAATTTGGCTGTGGGAGTTTAACTGACGGAGGCTCATTTTCCGCCACTACCTTGCACGCTAATTCCCAGGAAGATCATCGACTTGAAATTACACACGGTGCTTGTACAGATGATTGGACTCTTTCCAAGATGTGTGGTAAACGCTGCTTCTGTTCTTGAAAGGCAGAGGCTCATGTTGTCTTTTGCTTAACGTGAAACCAACAGGAATCGCA
Organism: Neofelis nebulosa; assembly: GCF_028018385.1. NCBI lineage: Eukaryota > Metazoa > Chordata > Mammalia > Carnivora > Felidae > Neofelis > Neofelis nebulosa. The sequence continues at coordinate 4,926,311 of NC_080793.1, forward strand.
GAGAGCAAAGCAGTGGCATAAATCTGTCCTTGGCGATGGTGATGAATGAGGGCGGGAGCCTCTCGTGGTCGTTGGTGTTTCAACCGAGCAAGGCCAATATCTGCCAGGACGAAGTGCACTACACCCGGGGCCTCTTCCTGTAGCTTCCTGGCCATTACATCGTTATCTTTCCTGTTGCCGATTTTCAAGACTTTTTTTTTTTTTTTTACGTGTTGTTCCCCTCGGCCACACAGATATGAAACTCCAGGTTTCTGAGGTTGCTCTGCCATTCCAAAAACCTTGATGCAGATGTTTGAGTAGTAACTGGACGTGCTTCCTTGCAGGGACCTAATTTGCTTCTTGACTACTTGAGCTTTTGTTTTGCCTCATGAGGACCTTGGTATTTTCAACGTCGAGGGCAGAATTTGGTAATATGTCGATAAGTTTATATTAAATTCTTCCACTTAGATGATGATGGGAGCCCTTGAACGAGAATATTTCGCATCCGTCTTTATTGGAGTTTCGTTTGCCTCCGAGCAGACCAACGGTGAATAAACCATGAACAAGGAGCACACCGGTTCATTGCCATGAGCTTTAGAAATGCAGAGTGTTGTGTCTTGAATCCCTTTCTCCTGGGATGCTTATTCCACAGGCCGACTCTTCCTGAGTTTGGGCTGGTGAGCTGAGCAGGTGTCCTGCCTGTACCGAGTGTCCCCGAAAAGGAATAGAGAACTTGGCGGCTGTGAGTTTCCTGAGTTTTGGAAAAGTCATCAAAACTCGAGGAGGAACTCACTAAATCCTTCTTTCCCCTACCGGCAAGTATTAAGTAACAATATTCATTAAATACCACTGAGAGGCTGTGTAATAAAGAAATAATCCTAGGCCTTGGTGGCTGTAACTCTCCAGAAGAGTCGAAATTGAGAATATAATTAAAGATTAAAACATTGTTTGCATTCTAGAACATGGAGAAATCTTTGTCTCCATTGCGGGACCATATTAATAAGGGAGAGATCAGATTCCAATAACCAGCAGCGCACAGGCTCATTTATTCGCACCAGCCGTGCGTCAGCTGTCTGACTCAGGGCTGCTGTTGTCTTTTCCCTACAAGGCTGGCGCCGTGTCCCGGAAACGGTGAGAGACACTGGCCCCTTCGCAAAAAGTGTATCCACATCTCTTTGAGGTCCCGAGTTTGGACAGGAACGTGCACACGGCAAGAGTTACCTGTGTGTATGGATCTTCACTTCCTTAATTCGTCATCTCCCCCCGTTTTGTCAACAAAATTATCTTCGGTCTGTTAGTTTCAGCCAGTTTTCTGTACGAAGGTGAGAAGGTTGGTAGAGACGGGCGTGCCTGCCTCTTGCAGGGGTTCGTAATGGGGACCGGGAGAGCGGGGAGAGCACTGTGACGTGTCAGGCCATCTTGACGGTGACGGAAGGACTCCCTCGGTGTCCAGAGCTCCACGGAGCCAGCCTGCGCTCCCGGCCCCCCGAGTGGGAGCTGGGGGGGGGGGGGGCCGGGGCCTCGCGCGGCTGCCTTGTAAGAGTCTCCCCTCGTGAGCTATTTCCTTGCTCCCCCTGCTGTTCTGTGGCTCTTCACAGTTGTTCGGTTTCCGTCTGCCTCGAAATAGAATCAGAAGGCGTTCTGAGGCCCAGGGTGCAGACTTGTCTTCCCGGACGTCCGGTCGCCCTCCTGCCTCGCTCTCCTTGCTCTCCAGGGTGTCTCGTGTGGGGGCTCGGAGGAGACACAACGCGCTCAGTAAAAGTTCTTGCAACGTCCTTTCTCCTGTGTTTATGTGCTTGTGTGATTGGCAGGTAGAGACGGGAAGGGTCTCTGCCTCTCTCTCTCTGTCTCTCTCTCTCTGTCTCTCTCTCTCTCTCTCTCTCTCTCTCTCTCTCTCTCTCTCCCTCTCTCCCGGCCTGTCACTGGGACAAGAAAAATGTGGCCCACTGACTGGGCAGGAAGAAACCCTCAACTCCTCACTGCTGTGATGCTCGGCTCTGGAGCTCTTCCCGTGGCATTTGCCACTGTCCACAGTATGTTTCGGTTGGGCTGGAAACTCCTTGGGAACCAGGGCTCCCCGCGTCTCCCGTCCAGCCTCGACTGGCTGAACGGACAAGTACCACAGGCTGGTTCCCCTCTGTGCGACCCCCCACCCCCTCCGCCGCTGGGCGATAAGGTTGAGAACACCTTTTGACAAGATGTTTACTGCTCATGGCTATTAGTAAATCGGAAACGTGAGCGTTGGGTACTTAAATGGCTGGGAACCAGGTACCACTTGGACCGACAGAAATGCCTGCGGTGGCAGGGACTTTGAGGTGTGGGTGTGGCCCTGCTGAGTGAGGATGGCTAGGACTGGATCTGGAGGCTCGGGCAGCAAGCAGGGCCCGGAAGCTGGGCCGAGGCCTTGCAGCGGGTTCCTGCAGGGAGCCGCGGGCCCTGGGGGCTCGTGAGCAGGGGCCCGTGTATGGAAAGTGGTATATTAGGGCGATTAATCAAGTAGCAGAATGCAGATAAATAAGGTAGTCCTTTGTAGCTGTTTAAAAGATAATTGGTTCATGTTACTTATCTTTTATCCCCTCTCTTTGGGCAGGAGAAAAATCTCTGGGAGAAATCAACGAGGAATCCCTCATAAATATTAATGCAAAAATCTGTCTATGGAGAATAAATATAGGGACATTTTGTTTTAAATGCTCTATGTCGTTGTGCTTCATTAGCATAGATGTCACAGAAGCTCCTTTTCTCCCCTTGAGAGACCGTATTTAGTTCTGCTAATAGCCGCCCGCTGAAATCTGTAGCGTGTCGCTGATTGTCATCCTTTCGATGGACAGAATGACTTTGCCCTCCTGCTTCAGCCAGAGGGTTTCCATCCTCAGAAGTGCTAGCCCATGGCAGGAAGCCAGGAGGAAGTCCAGGATCATGTCTTACTAGCTGGAACCTCCGTCTGGACCTTTGCTTCGTGCTGTCTGGCCACCTACTGTGTCTGTGTGCATGTACCCGTGCGTGTGCGTGCATGTGTGTTTATACTTGTCACTCTGTAACCATTGCCCAGGCATTTTCTACAGGCTAGGTGTTTGTTTGATCAGGCTGGAACTCTAAAGGTGCAGAGTTCCTGCTGTATGCAGACAGACGAGACACAGAATGAGCTCCGTTATGAGCATGTTAAGTTGGAGGAGCTCTAAGTGTTTTTTATTAAAATTTTTTTGTAATGTTTATTTATTTCTGAGACAGAGAGAGACAGAGCACGAGCAGGGGAGGGGCAGAGAGAGAGGGAGACACAGAATCAGAAGCAGGCTCCAGGCTCTGAGCTGTCAGCACAGAGCCCGACGCGGGGCTTGAACTCACTGACCATGAGATCGTGACCTGAGCCGAAGTCGGACGCTCAACCGACTGAGCCCCCCGGGTGCTCCTAAGGAGGAGCTCTAAGTCTTGAGTGAAAGGATATGACGTTCTCGTGTTAAGATCCCCTGTCTTCCCCCTTCTCAACAGTATGTGTGTCGGAGTGGGGGTGGGGTGGGGGGGGAGAATATGATAAAAATTAGCTACTAACTGTTGAAACTGGGGGATGAGAACGTAATACTGTTGATGACCTCATTACACTGTTTTATCTACTTTTAAGTGTATCTGAATATTTTCACAATAAAGTGTTTTTAATATATGAGTCTGGAACTTACATTGTTGTTGAAGAAATGGTTTTGGTGATCAGCATTGTAGGGGTGGTAGGGAAGATGCCAGAATGGATAGAATCCACTGGGGGGGGGGAGGGTTCTGAACGGAGACCAGAGGAGGGCCAGCAAAGGAAGAGTCAGCCCTCCCGCCCAGCCCTTCCCCTCTTGGTGGCCCTGCAGCCTCTTACTGTCTGGTTCTGGTCCTGGCCTCACTCTCAGCTGTTCTGACCTGTGTTTGTCCCAGACCTGTTGTGACACAGCCTGGAATTTCAGTCCCAGTGTCTTCCCTAGCTACCGAATCAAAGAGAAATCGCATAAAATAGACAACTAGAGTAAAGAACTTGGCCATTAGGCACCAAGTCAAATGTGGCAGCCTGCAGAATCGGTTTAAAAATTATATTTTGTTGTAGGGGTGCCTGGGTGGCTCAGTCAATTAAGCGTCCGACTTCAGCTCAGGTCATGAACTCACAGTTCATGAGTTCGAACCCCATGTCGATCTGTGTGCTAACAACGCTGAGCGTGGAGCCCTCTTCGAGTTCTGTGTCTCCCTCTCTCTGCCCCTCCCCTGCTCACACACTGTCTCTCTCCGTCTCTCAAAAGTAAACATTAAAAAAAATTTTTTTAAATTATATTTCACTGTATCTGCTAATTGTGTTTCTCCTTTATAAGGTGATTTTATCCAGGAAGACAGCTGTCTGGTGTGGTTATGACATCACTCTGGCCATTACTGGTGAAGGAAGGGAAGAAACGGGTGCTTGTATCGTACAGCTCATCCGATAGAAGCTGGATCTTTTTTTTTTTTTCTCTTTGCACTATTTAAAATCTATTTTTGCATAACAAAGAGCCAAAGTTTCAGGATTGTTAGTCACCGTTTCGCACTATGCCTTTCTATCTAATGCTGTTTGCAACTGAAACTGTTCCCCTGCCCCGCCCCCCCCCCCCCACGTCTTTCTGTTCTTTCTTAATGGAGAGTCATTTCAGTGGTCTTTTGATGTGTGTGTCTTTTTCTTTCTGTCACTCTGCCCTGAGGCTATTAGTAACCCGTAGATTTTGGCCCAGAAAGTCCCTATTTAGGGTTGAGAGTGATCAAGAAGCAGTAGCCAGTTTCTCTGTTCACCTTTGCTGAAAACCTTTCCATAAGCTCTAACGAGAACAGTGACCTCAGTCACATGAGAGCAGGAGAGAGTGGGAAATGGCTCCGTGTCTTAGCTTGAGACTCTTAGGGCAGGGTGGATTTTGATCTGGTTCTACTAGTCGTTCTGATAGTCCTCATTCAGGATTTTTAAGTAAGAAAACGTGAAAAAAACCTGTTTTCAGAGACACTGTGTCCCCAAGCTTGCTTAGTGTGTCGTTGCCTTTCTGTTTGGAAGCAATCTCTCAGCCTCGATTAAGCTCTGAGCTCAGGGCCTGCTCGTCCTTGGGGTGAGCTGTCAAGGTCAGTTCTCACTCTGGGGACATTCTGCCAGCGGGGTGGTGCAGGCACACCTGGGGGATGTTGCAGGCTTGGTTCTAGACCACCGCCATAAGGGTGGATATTGTAATAAAGCGAATCAGATGAAAACTCTGGTTTCCCAGCTCATATAAAAATTGTGCTTACGCTATACTGTAGTGGTTTTTTAAAAATTTTTGTTATGTTTATTTTTGAGAGAGAGCTAGAGCGAGGGAGAGAGAGGGAGCAGGGGAGGGGCAGAGAGAAGAGGGAGACACAGAATCGGAAGCAGGCTCCAGGCTCTGAGCCGTCAGCACAGAGCCCGACGCGGGGCTCGAACTCACGAGCCACGAGATCATGAGCTGAGCCGAAGTCAGATGCTTAACGGACTGAGCCGCCCAGGCGACCCTACACTATACCGTAGTTCTATTAAGTGTGCAATAGCATTACGTCTGAGAACAATGCATATACCTCAATTAGAAAATATTAGCATTGCTAAAGAATGCTCGTCATTATCTGAGTTTTCAGTGAGTTGCAGCCACTGACTACAGATCACGATAGCAATGTAACGTTAATGAAAAAGTTTGAAATAGTGCAAGAGGTACCGAAATGTGATACAGAGACTTGAAGTCAGCCGATGCTGTTGGACAGGTGGTGCCGATAAACTTGCTCGATGCAGGGTCGCCACAACCCTTTGACTGGGAAAGAATGCAGTAGAGTGCAGTAGAACGAGGTGTGTCTGTGGCGGACCAGGTGGGCTCCCAAGCAGAAGGACCGGCCAGCCAGATGTGGGGACCCTGCCCTTGTCAGAGATGAGGGAGCCTGTGGAGCAGTGACGCCCAGCCCTGGCTGCACGTTAGAATCGCATGGGGGGCTCTTTGCAAGGAGAGGCCCCATTACGGACATTCAGAAACAGTTCCCAGGAAGATTCCTGTTTGCATCTGACATTCAGAACCACTGCTGCGGGCGGGTTGTAGGGGGCACTCCGGGGATGGAGGGGTCTGGGAAAACTGTCGTCGGGACATCTCTAGGAGGAGGGAGTAACCGTTGTGGGGAGACTCAGCCAACCTTGTGCTTATGGCTTTAACTCCACACGTGGGAACCTGCTGGAACTTAAAAGTCAAAAGAAGGCAGATCCTAATTTGATTGCTTCCTCGTCAGCTCCCAGATGTATCCAGGGTTGCCAGAACATTCCCCTGACCAGTTGTAGCTTGTGACCCTTGGGTCCACAGGAAAGACAGTCTGACTTTTTTTCCTTTGGGTAGATTTTTTATTTTATATTGTGGCTTGGTCCCTCTAGTTAAATTAGTATCTCTAAGCATGTTGCGTTGTCATTAAAGACGCTTTTTGTCAATCGGAACTACACAGTTCAGTTCATTGCAAATCTGATGCGATTTTTTTGTCTTCACAGCTTTATTTTTTTTTTTTTTAATTTTTTAAAAATTATTTTTCTTTATTTTTGAGAGGCAGAGAGAGACAGGGCATGTGTGGGGGAGGGGCAGAGAGAGAGGGAGACACAGAATCCGAAGCAGGTTCCAGGCTCCAAGCTGTCAGCACAGAGCCCCACTCGGGGCTCAAACCCATGAACCGTGAGATCATGACCTGAGCCGAAGTCGGATGCTCCACTGACTGAGCCACCCAGGCGCCCCTTCACAGCTTTATTTTTTAAGAGCTTTCTTGCACCTGTCTAAAGTCTATAAAATTTGACATATGTCTATACCTGTGAGATCGTTGCCTTACTTACCGTTATCAAGATAACGAACGTATTCATCACCCCAGAGGTCTCCTCGTGCCCCTCTATAATTCTGCTCACCCCACACCTCCACCCCACCCCGGTAACCACTGGGCTGCTTTTTGTCATTATGGATTAGTTTACATTTTCTAGAAGTTTATAGAAATGGAATCACACAGTAGATACTTTTTAAAATGTGCCTTTTTTACTCAGCATAATTATTTTGAGATTCATCTGTATTGTTGCGTGTATCAGTAGACCATTTTTTTTTTACTGCTGTATTTCATTCCACTGGATGGATACGACCACACTTTGTTTATCCATTCAGCTGTTGCTGGCTATTTGGGTTGTTTTTCGTTTTTTACTACTGCTAATAAATAATTCACGTACAAATCTTTGTATGGACGTACGCTTTCATTTCTGCTGGGTGAACACTTAGGAATACAGTATCTAGGCCGTGTGGCAGGTGTATGTTTAACACTAAGAAATCGCCAAATTGTTTTTCCAAGTGATTAGAGTTCTAGTTGCCCTGTGTCCTCGCCAACACTTGGTATGGTCAGTCTTTCTAATGTTAGACATTCTAATAGGTACGTAGTGGCTGTGTTGCAGTTTTAACATGCATTGCTGTAATGACTAATGACGTCGAGCATCTTTTCACATGCTTAGTTACCGTCTGTGTAACTTCTTTGGTGAAGTGCGGAAAAAAAGTTGAGGCCTACTACATGAGAAAGTACTTTTGAGAAAGTGACTTTGATTTTCTGGTAGTGGTTCCTGTCTTCCAACCACCAGAGTCTAGACTTCTGCTGTCCTTTACCTTTCATTGGTGTTTATTTGCAGTCTGCTCTGCCTTTTATTTTTAGTCTATTTATTTATTTGTTTGTTTATTAAATGTTTATTTTGGGGAGACAGAGAGCGCGAGTGGAGAAGGGGCAAAGAGAGAGGGAGACATAGATTCTGAAGCAGGCTCCAGGCCCTGAGCTGTCAGCACAGAACCCGATGCGGGGCTCCCACCCATGAACCTTGAGATGATGACCTGAGCCGAAGTCAGATGCTTAACTGACTGAGCTTAACCAACCAAACCACCCAGGCGCCCCTTACTTATTTTTAAAATTCAACAAATAAAACCTCTTGTCTGTAATGGTAGGTACTGGATATTCAGAGATGAATAAACCTTCCTTTAAGGAACCTGGCGTGTCCTGGAGAGATAAGACAAGTAAAGAGGCCATTAGGATCTGCAAGAAGGACGTGAAATTGACCCTAAGGAGCCAGGAAAGGCTCCCTGGAGGATGTGGACTTGGAAAAGTTGAAATTCCTCATAAAGGGACTTAAATAGAGCAGCCGATGACAGGCCCACTGCCCAGTATCCCCTAAAAGGAGACGAAAGGAAGGGACGGGGCAAGGCGCTGTGGAAATAGAAGTGGGAACTGCTGAGTGAGCCGCCCGCGCCCTCACTCCCCTGCCCGGCTCTCCTGGAGCCAGCCTACCACCGAGAGGGGTGAGCAGATGCCCATCCCGCCGCTCTCAGGAGGCTTGCTGGGGCCCAGGCTGCTGCTTATCCTACAGCGTCCTATCGATGCCGTCTTCTGTGGGCGCCGGGCTGTACCTGGGCGATCGGGGCATTGCTGTGAAAGTGGTCCTGAAATGCAGCCCCTTCTCTGGCCCTCCTTAGAAGGCAGATGTTTATTCTCCCCTACCCCTCTCATCTTCATCCCTGGAAACCTTGGGTTTTTCTTTTTTTTTTTAATGTTTATTTATTTTTGAGAGAGAGAGAGAATGAACAAGTGGTGGGGGCAGAGAGAGAGAGAGAGAGAGAGAGAGAGAGAGAGCGAGCGAGAGGGAGACACAGAATCCGAAGTAGGCTTCAGGCTCTGAGCTGTCAGCAGAGAGCCCGACGCGGGGCTCGAACCCACGAACCAGGAGATCATGACCTGAGCCAAAGTTGGACGCTTAACCGACTGAGTCCCCCCAGGCGCCCCTGGAAACCTTGTTTTTAACTCTGTAGTAACCACAACGAGAGGCTTCACCAGGCTGGAGTCTCAGATCAAACCCCGGTCTTTAATCCTGGTGGACACATGAAAACAGGGCAAGATAGCCTTTTGGGATTCCCCCATGTGCCCTGCCCTGTGTCCTGGTGAGCCAAAGCTTCTGATGCCCCTCCACCTCTCTTACTCTGCTGCACCTGGGGCCCCGGGCAGAGGCACTCCTGCGTAGATCTCTCTGAATTCTTCCAAAATGCTCGTGACTCCAGGGACTTTCTCCCCCTGCAGCTGCCCCAACTCCCCACACAAGGGATTAGACTTACTGGGGCTTAATGTCCTCAGAGGAGAAACTTGGGGTCCTTAGCTACAGATTCAGTAACTGTTCCCTTCACCACCCCCAGCCTACTCACTGCAGCCTGGAAGGTTTCCCAGGGTCCCGTTCTGCCTACACACCTGCTCCTATACTCCATCTCAGCGCCCCACAGAAAATATCCCCGTGACGGCCTCTCACAGTCTTCGGCAAAGTTTCACTTCACTTTTGTCATATCATTAAGCCAGCCTAAGTCCCAAGCACGACAATAGCTCTAGAAAGATGTTATTTTCCTATCCGATGTACAACAAAATAGATGTAGATTTTTTTTGGGGGGGCGGGGTGGGCCTGGATACCTTGGGAAACATAAAATAAAATAACTGAGATAAGGAAACAAAAGCCTCCAAATTCCTTTCCTTCTCTTCACCAGAAATCCCATCTCTTCTTGTTCATTAGAATGCACCCTCCCTCCTCCCCCCCGCCCCCAACCCCCATGGTGTGGCATGCTCCGAACTTGACTTTACACATCCGATGGGGGAACTAGGCTCAATTCTTACAAATAACTTCCCCTCTCCCCATTTCTTGGTGCTTTATTTTCTAACAAAGCGTACTTATAATTTAAAGGTCTCCCAAGACCAATTAATTCAATGCGGTTCATCCAGCAGACATTTAGACAGTGTATGGCATTGTGCCCCCCGCTGAGGAACCTCTGATATTGTTGAGGGACATGCCTAGAGTGTCATGAAAGCCCAGAGCTGGAAGGGCCAGGAGGCAGCTACTCCTCTGCCCTCATTTCACTGTGGAGGAAGCTTCCCTTTGGGTCGTGAAGTGTTTGTCTCAAGGAAGTCACAGAGATTTATTAGCAGAGCCAGGACCTGAACCTCTTGACCATTTTCCTGCTGATACTCTACCGCTGCCCCCTGCTCTGGGTGGGTAGGAGTGATAGAGAAGCACGAGGGAGAGAGAGGGAGGAAAGCAATCAGGATATTAAAAAATTGTGTCTTTTTTTTTTAAGTTGGTGTTTCTGGGTGGAACCGTGGAATCGCCACCCCTGTCTTGCTTTTCTGAGATTTCCCCAAGTGGGATACTTCACTGATTCCTCCTTGAGTCTTGCTTTTGAACCTGCCAGAAGCCACCTGGCCCGTTTGCTTCTGGTTCTGCAGGTGGAAGGGGATGGTTTCAGCATTTGTGTGTTAAAAATTCCAGCTTTCTGCTCCAGCGCGCCTCCCGGCCCTGGAGCTCTGCCCCTGTTAGCACTGCTTTTTGGCAGAAAAGCAATACTTTGTCAGCCAGTAGGAAGGGAGATTTCTGTTCTACAAATGAGCCCAGATTTATAGACTCCCGAGTTCAAAGAAATGAGTTGAGAGATCACCAACCAAAGCTGACTGCACAGCGAGGGAGGAAATACCACAGGGCTGGTTCCTAACTGGACGCCGGGACGGAAGGCACTCGTGTAGCTGTCCATCCGTCCTCTGAGAGGTACGGGCCCTCTCCACGACGGCACCGCACCTCAGACCTCGTGCAGTCTCCCACCTGGGACATAGCGGCACTGGGGTTCGGACCTTGATGCCGGGACTCCAGAACCCACGCCTCTGAGCTGTACGAGGCCGAGTTGTGCCTTGTATACACCCCTGACATAGGTCGGGGTTTCCGGACGCAGATGCCGAGGTGGAACTGGGGGTGCAGTGTACTTAGCGGGGATCAACACCTGTGGAAGGAAGGAGGGGGGAAGCAGCTTGGACTGGGGCGGCTGCCCGCTGGGATGCAGGCCCGACAGAGCCTTGGCCACCCAGGAGGCGAGAGCCTTCCGCCTTTTCCCTCTAGACCCTCGACGGTCCGACCGCTCACCACTGCCCACGGGGCTGTTTACCCTCTGACTTGGCGCCACTCGTCCTTCCCCCCACGAGGTCGGGCCTTCTGCACCGCTCGGGGCACTGCCCCTTGGGAGACCTTTCCCTCCCGCTGGCCCTCACGGCCTTCCTAAGCGAGACCGAAACGTAGCTGCCATGCATTTTCGGCTCGTACCCACGTACCAAGGTGGCTCATCCGTAGGGCGAGCTTGGGCCTCTGCCGCCTCCTCCGTTCGATCGCACGGGGTCCCCTGTGCAGCCGTAGATAGCAGCTATGGGAGGAATCCCGGGCCGGCCTGGTGGGTGCCCCGGCGTCTGAAGCCTCGGGTTCTGCTCGCGCTCGGTCCCAGATGTGCTTGTTGCAGGGCCCGCTCGGCCCGAGAGCAGCACCTAGAGAGGCCCTCCAGACACCGAGCTGCTTTCGTCGTGGTAACAGGTGCAACACACGGTAAGTCGCGTTTCGCTTTTGGGTGGGTATAAAGAACTGTGAAAGGTCTGAGACTTTTGTCCCCACCCCTCCCCCTTTTCAGCTAAAATGTTAGCTTACTGCAGTTACGTGGATGCCAAGTTACATGGTCCCAGTGAAAGGAGTCCGAGTCAGCGGGGTCTCGTTGCTTCCTTGTGCCCGGCAGAGTTGATGTGGGTGGGCCCACCCGGATGGATGCCTGCACTCAGTGGGGGGCTCAGCGCCTGGGGGGCCCGCTGCTGTAGGGCCACCTCTCAGCAAGCCTGTTCTGTATTTCCGGAGCCATTGCCTCACCCCTAAAGGCCACTCGCTGCAAACACAACCTTGAGAAACTTCCCAGGCAAAGAGTGGTCGGGGCTTCGCGTGCCCAGCATCTCCCGCAGATGTGTGGGAGTGTGAGAAATCTGTCTGTCAATAATGAGATGGGCTGGCCTGCGCCTGGCCCCTGGATTGCTAAACGCTTTATGGATGTGGAAGACCTCGCACGTGTTTTACCCAGGCCTCCGATGACTTGGGCCCCTGGTGCTCATCCGCCCTGATCATTATGTCACTGATATCATGGATTGCTGTCGTGATCCGAGGGATGTCCAGGCACCCAGGAGGGCAGAAGTTTGCTCTGAGGCAGGACTGTGTAAATACTGCTCTGGGTTCCACGGGACATGAACTGTTTCTGATCCCCCCTTTTTTTTTTTTTTGAATTTTTTTTTGATGTTTATTTAATTTTGAGAGAGACAGAGCAGGAGGGGGCGGGGCAGAGAGAGAGAGAGAGAGAGAGAGGGAGACCCAGACTCCGAAGCAGACCCACGAACCGTGAGATCACGACCTGAGCCGAAGTAGGACGGCTTAACCGACTGAGCCACCCAGGGGCCCCTCTGGTCCTCATTTTTGATTGGAATAGGAAAAAAAGGCATTCACTAAATCAATGGCTTTGTGTGACCGGAGGCTGTATTATTCTGCTCTAGGAGAGAGGGTACATTTGACACAGCGGCCAAGACCAGGGCTACCTGCCTGATTGAGTCCTCTGTGGCCTGCAGTCTTCCTCCAGGATCTGTCTGGTTTCTGCAGGGGTCAGACTGGCAAATTAAACACAGAAGATGGAGACCACTGCCTCTGCCTCCTCTGGATCCTTCAGGAAGGCGCTTAACCTCTGCTGTTGCCCTGGGATGCAGTATTATTTGTTTGCATAGGAGTGGGACAGGCCAGGGCGGCGTCAGACTTCCACTTGGCCTTCCCCACGAACCAAGGACCTAAGTGGTGACTGTGCCAGCTGCCAAGTACGTAGATCCCAATTACGTGCCACCAGATGGGTCTGCAGACAGACCCAGGGCTTGGAACCGCTCACTGTAAACCAGACCTTGGTCAGGACTCCCATCTAGTACCTGGCCCCCATGCCCCCGCTCTCAACAGCGGGGGGATGTGACAAAGCTTCAGGTCCCAGGGGATTAGTCAATGCAGAGAAGTGGCTCTCTGCAGCTGACACGGACCCCATATGAGCTGCCGGCTGGAGGTTATGTGCTGACTGCACCCCCCCAGCTGGGCCGCCAGGCCTTCCTGAAGGGGATCTGAGTGGTGGTTTCCATCTCTGCCTCAGTCTTCCTCATCTACGAGACTTACTGTGTGGCTAAGATCCAGAATACTACTCTTGTCTTAATTCCTCCCCGACCCCACCCCTACCCCCACCCCCCACTATGAATCCTTTTTTTTTTTTTTTTTTTTTTTTTTTTTGTATAACCTTTCAACATGGTAAGTAAGGGTTTGCAAGGAAGAAGCTTTGCCTTTTTTTTTTTTTTTTAAATACCAACTGATGTTAAACTACTGTGTTATTTATTATCAGCAAACTTATGTAAGGACTGCAGAGAGCACTTGTTCTTAGAAATTTCTAGTCAGATTGGGGATTTAGAGCATAGTGGGTATGAAAATAAACAAGGAAGTGGACGAAAAGAACAGGTTGTCCAGCTGACCAGGTTTGAGCCCAGGGTCTCCCACTCGCTGTGTGTGCCTCAGGGCACGTTACTCCCTCCTGGTTTTATCGTTGGTAGAACAGGGGTAATAAAGGGACAGTACCCACCATCCGAGTGTGTGGTGATCGCTTGGTCAGTGCTGGCTGCTCATTTATCGTGATTATGGTTATTGACGGTGACAGTAGTGTGACTCCTGAAATGAATATGGTTGGCGGCGAGCTCCGCAGGGGTCCCGGGGAGGGGCGGCAGGGGGCTCTGCGGTAGAGGCGGGCTCTGCAGCAGTATCCTTTGTATGAATATGTGTGTCCCTTCCAAGAGTGGGCACCGAAGAAGGCAGTATGGATAGATGAGAGCGTTAGAGATTTTTACCCCTGTTTGCATGGAGCTGGCTTCCTCCTGTGAGGTGAAAAGATCCTGTCAGTGTGGTGGAAACGGTAACGTGGCCTCTTCTTTTCTTTTTTCTTTCTTCTCTTCTCTTCTCTTCTCTTCTCTTCTCTTCTCTTCTCTTCTCTTCTCTTCTCTTCTCTTTCCTTCCCTTTTCCTTTTCCCTTTTTTTCTCTTTCCTTTCCTTCCCTTTTCCTTTTCCTTTCCTTTTCCCTTTTCCTTTTTCTCTTCTTTTCATCAGTTTAAACAGATGAAATTACGTCTCCCATTGACGTGTCCATTTTCGGCTGTGCGCCCGCACGCACGTACGCATGCGCGCGCGCACACACACACACACACACACACACACACACACACACGATATGCATAGGAGGACATTGTTTTCTTTCCAGATAATGTCCTGGAAACTGGGCAGTAAAGGATAATAAAATGTCATAACACAGGTCACCAAATGAACTTCTGAAAGCTCTGCTAACAGGCAATTTTGGTAAATGTCTTGGTTAGTAAGAAGTAATGCATCCAAGACACTGAAAAATCTATGAGTTCCTTCCTGAATCTTCAGGAAAAATTAGATTCCATTCTGTGTATTTTGTGTTGTGTTTTATTGTACTTTAATTTGAAAATTATTAATATATGTATATTAAGTGTGGTGCCTTAGAACAGGAAGTTAGGTTCTGAACGCCCTGGCTTTTTCTATGAGAGGACAGATGAATCACAGAGCTCACGTTTACCTCTTACCCTTACTGAATTTGACTCCGCTTTGAGAGGTATGGGCGGGTCAAGTGTGAAAGGTGTCTTTATTGCTTTCAATAGTAAGTTAGAAGATGGGCTCCTTTGGATTTCTGCGGCAACTAACAAAATTGGGATGTTCTTAAGTTGTTTTCTAAGGGGTTCCTGGCCGGCTTAGAGAGCTCTGCGTTAAAAGCTAAGTTCTGAGCGGTGGTATCTGAGGGTAGTTCTCTCCCAACAGGTGCAGACTTAGGTCTCTGATGGCACCTGCAGGCTTTGAAATGCAGCCGTACTTCAACATGGCAGGCATCTGTTGCTTTGCATGGCCGCCTTAAAGATACTTGGGTGCACGTAGCAGTTATGAAAAACTTGTCTTGGAAGGGGCAACAGGCTCTTAGTGCCTCTGGGTTATGATTTAAGAGACGGGACTTGCTTTGCTCTGTTCTTTAGCACGCCTCCAAATTTCTCATCGCTCTCTGCCCCTGTAATGCCGATGGCATTGATTAATGAACTGACCACAATGTTTATGGATTTGCCACTCCATGTCTGATTAGTGCACAGTGTTATGTGCCCTTGACTGTGAGGAATGTGCAGTCCAGTTGGAGGTTGAAATTGTGTTCAGAGGCAGATTAGAGACCACCAGCTCCTGGTGATTTGTGTGGTCAGTTCTCCAGGAGACTCTTGTGAGCTGAAGTCCTCTGGAAAGTAAGATTTGGCCAGATCTCTGCTCTAATGGAAATCCTGGATTGGGTCAGAACCGAGGGCCTTGGGGCAGACCTACAAAGCATTGGCGTTCAGGGCAAACCAAGGGACCGTGTCCTCTTAGAGCAACATTGAACCCGTGACCAGATAGGATGTACGACCAGAGATTGGATCCGAAAGGACTAAGCCCGTGGTTCTGAACCTTTTTTGGAATCACAGACGCTCCTTGCCTTTGGAAAATGTGCAGGATGCTCAGCAAACATCTGTGGAATCAGTGCACTAGGAACTATTCCATATACTAGAGATCTGGGATGCCTCACCAGATGAGAGCCCCCGTTTCACGGAGTTGATAATCTTGGGAACGTGTAGATAGTGCATGCAGTTTCAGGACCCTAGGTCAAGAACCTCAGGGTTGGTCCGAAAGAAGGAATCAAGGTGGAGGTTGTTGGGAGATGAGCCGTAGTTATTGATTATAAGGTGTCTATGAAAGCACTCTTAAGGGCCCTGACCCTTTGTAGACAAGATTGGATCTGGACTTGGAAGGAAGCAGAGCCTCTCTTAAACAGAGAAGGTGTGGGGAGGAGACGTCGGGTGGGCTGAAGAAGAACAGTGAGGGCGATCAGGGGTGGGGCTGGTCCTGTAGGAGTAGGAGAGTCCGCTGCGCAGTTTGTGTGCCAGCCGGACTCTGGGAAGGTTCTGGCTCAAGTTAGAGTCTAAGTAGTCTAAGACAGTGTTTTGAGCAAGGTGCTGCCAATTCAGTTACTTTACGTGTGAACATATTGCTTCCTAATCACGGGTGTTAAAACACAACTGTATTATACTGAAGTAGATTATAGGTGGACTGATAACGGATTTGTGTTATTCTGTTGCAATTTCTGAAGAAGTATGTTTATGTCAGGGGCGGGTAAAGAAAACAGGGTGGCACAGTACGGGTAACTGCTCGAGCTGGCTGACGTGGGAGTTGATGAGACGGTTCTCTCTGCTTCTGGATTTGTTGAAGCATTTCCATGAAAAACGTGAAATTAAAACCAGTATGGCTGGCGGCCCGACGTGGTGAGTGTGCTTAATGCCCCCGAACTGTACTTTTGAAAATGGTTTCGGTGGCAAATTTTATGTTGTGTGTATTTTATAGCACATTAAAAAAAGAAGGCATATCTTACCTACAAAGGGGTGATATCAGACAGTGATGGGCAGCCACAGACCCACTGCCAGTGAGAGGCCTAAGAAAATTAAAACTTAAAAGCTTAAGTTATGGGAAACTGAAACCTAACCAAGCTTAACCAGCTTGTTCCGCTTCTGTACAATTGCTTGGCGCACCCATGTATTCCTGATCAATCATTGTTACTTGGCACATCCGTGTACTCCTGATCAATCATTGTTGCCTGGCACATCCGTGTATTCCTGATTAATCATTGTGATACCCGTACCCCCAGTTGTGGTCTGACCTAAAGGCAGGAACCAATCGAATACTGTTAAGTGTCCAACTTTAAACACCAACCAATCGCAGCTCTGTAACTGTGGGAAATTCCTGATTTCCCCATGACTTGTTTGTACCTGTCTATAAAAGGGGTGTAAAAACCTCTCTCAGGGCTTCTTGGCGTCACCGGCAACGGGGGCGCAGAGAGGTCCAGGTTCGAACCTGCAATAAACGACCCTTGCCGCTTGGCTTTGACTTACGACTCTGGTGGTCTTTTGTGGGAGGTTTCAGAACTTCAGGCATAACACCAGGGCCTCTCAAGACACAGTTTTATGGGCTGAAGGGTCAGAGGAAACCCTGGGCTCCTGCTGTCGTCTGAGAGGGAAGTTCCAGGCAAAATATTAGAACCGGAGAAGTTTCCTCACTTCACGGTTTTGCTAAGGGAAAGCTCAGTCTGAATCGGCGAAGGCTGAACAATGAGGTGTTCTCAAAGCGTTACAAATGCGTTCTTTTCTCGTTTTCGCCAGCTACGTATATAATTGCCATAGGCCTTGGTTTCTTCACCTACAAAATAAGGATGATGATATTTACACCTTGTGCCTGTTGTACAGTTTCAGGAAGGTGATGAATGTAGAAAGAAACCCAGCACCATGCGGTGGGGTGGCCCCACGCTTGTGAATGTCTCCGTCCAGACCCAGGTTTGCAGACTTCATGGCTTCTTTAGTGGACAAATGACAGTTGCTACATTAGTAACTATTCCTGTGTAAGCGAGCATCGCGAAGTGACTAGCAAAGAATGTTTTCTCAGCTGTCACTTTTTTTTTAAATTAAAAACTGAGTAATCCCGCACCAGAGACACTTTGGAAAAAGAGCTTATCGTTTTACCCCTGAGTATAGTAATTTTGTTTTACCTTGGGGCTGTTGTATCTACAAAAGTAACTTTCCTAGCTCATATGTTTTTAAAATTGTAAACCTAAAAGTCAACTAATTCAGTCTATGTCTTCATAGACACACACACTGACCTTTTACAACAGCTTTTTGCCACCCAGGACCTCGGCGGGTCCTCTCACTGGGGACTCTGAGGGCGAAGTGGGCGGGACAGGAGCCTGAGTTAATCACCCCCTCCCCCGCCCCCCCCCCCCCCCCACCGGTCCTGACTCCTAGTAGCCTGCCTTCCCCCACTGCCTCAGTAGAATCTAGATTAATGAGGTTTCTGGAACTTGTTCTGGTAGCGAGAGGACCAATTTCACTGGCAATTCTTCAGGACTGCCCATAGCATTTTAATTGCTTGCTATTGTGTCAAAATATTGTCCTCCTGACAGTTGAGATAATGTAAACAGAAAGCAAGAGGAGATCGAAAATTGAGTAAATTTGCAAGAAAATAAGAATGCCTTTGAAATACCTAAAAGACTGATTTAATATCATCAGGAAAACATTTTGATCTCATGCATTGTCAGGTGTGATATTTGGGGGAGGTAGTGATTTCTTTAAGACAGAACCTGTTTAAGCATGAAGTTTCTTTGAGTTTAACATGGCTGTGGAAAGAGCTCAAGCTCCCGCCTGGCCCCCCTTCCCGCCTGGCCCCCGCTTCCCCCCTTCCCGCCTGGCATCCCCTTCCCACCTGGGTCCCCCTTCCCTCCTGCCCCTTCCCTCCTGGCCCCTTCCCGCCTTTCCCCTTCCCGCCGAGTAAATTGCTGTGCCGCACTGGTTTCAGGGCACATCACATCATGTCAGACCTTCCAACTGACTGTGGCTCATTCTTCCCACTTTCTGCACATTCTTATCTCCCTGCTCCCGAGACTTCCTGAAATTTTGGTCTCTGTGCCAGGTTACTACTCACACATCTCGTTGAAAAAAAAAGGGAAAAAAAAGTTAAAACCAGCAAAAGATGCACTAATCAGAGTAACTTCTCTGAAAACCGGTGGCCAGGGAAATTCTCACAGAAGGTTACAGGGGTCACTCCCTCCGTTTTCCCACAGCACTCATTCGGTGCCAGGAGCAGCCCCACGGAATTTGGGCGGAAGGTTTGACCCAGGACTTCTCTATTCAGCCAAGTGTTGTTACACGGAAAGGCAGAGTTCTTAATGAAAGGGGGTGGGGGGAGGAGCATAAATTCAAGGAAAGACCCCCGAGCCTCTCTTTAAAAACCCACTCAGTGACAAAATCCAGTGAGTCAAGGGATCCATTCTGGTGAATTATGGCAGAGCCATCGGTCATTTTCAATTTATGGTCCAGGCCAGGTGATCACCAGAGGTGATAATATAGCCGAAGGTATGTGTTACAAACCACGGGAGTGGAAAAATAGTCACCGAACAAATAGCACTGAGTGTGGCTAAGCAGCTTTTCTTATCTTATTTGGGAGCCAGGGATCTGTCTAAACATCGAGAAATAAAGGTTTAGGTGCACGATGTGCAATTAGAAAGAAAACCCCGGGGCACCTGGGTGGCTCAGTCAGTTAAGCATCTGACTTTGGCTCAGGTCATGATCTCACGGTTCGTGGGTTCGAGCCCCGCGTCGGGCTCTGTGCCGACAGCTCGGAGCCCGGAGCCTGCTTCAGATTCTGTGTCTCCCTCTCTCTCTGCCCCTCTCTCTCTCCCTCCCTCCCTCTCTCTCTCTCTCTCTCTCTCTCTCTCAAAAGTAAATAAATATTTTTTAAAAATAAAAAAAAAGAAAGAAAACCCCTAGAAAGAAGGACTTTAAAAAAATGCAGCCCAACCGGCCCCCTCCCACCCCCAAGGCAACAAGAAAGACCATCCATATAGCAAGAGCTAGGAACGACGCAGTAATAGCCGAAAACCTAAAATAAGATGACCAGATTCAGACTATATGTTGTATTATCAATGAACACCAGTGGAATAAACACCTATTAAAGTAAAAAGGTGCAGATTGTCACCCAAAACAAAAGCCTACTATGCATTTCATTCAAACGATATCGGACAAAGACAGACCCTGTGACTGACCACGAAAAAACTGCGTTTGAGGTAAATACTGGGGAAGTTGAGTTGGGGACATGTGGTGTAAATGACCAATCCTGGGAAGGGCAGGAGGCACCTGGAGACGTGGAGTCAGGAACCCTCACCAGGTCGGGGAGACAGAAGGTGCAGGAGTCGAGTCGGCTCTCTCCTTTTTCTAGTTTGTAGCCGAAACATCACCTCCTCAGAGAGGCCTTCCCTGACCACCCAGTCTGCACTAGCTCCCTTGTCACGCTCTGCCATACCCCCTTTTATTATCTTTGTAGCACCCTTCACTCTTTTCATTAGTGTATTACCTTTTTTTTTTTCTTTTTTAATTATTTGGCCAAAATCTCCGTGCAGAAAGGAGAGACCCTGTTTTGTCCTGTTCACTGCTATAGCTTTTTGGCTAGGACGGTGCCTCGCAGGTGAAGCATTCTTAACACATACCCACTGTTGTAGGTGCTCGGAATACTTTAGCCCCCTGCCCTCCCGGTGCTTACATTCTAGCAGAGAGCGTATGGAAGACAGGCGATATAAAGACAGAGAATGTTAGAGGCGATGAGCGCTGCAGGCAGGGAGTGTAGCAGGATGGGGAGCGCTCGGGGAGGTGGGTTCCTGTTTTAAAGAGAATGGCGAGCGTGGGACTTACCTAGAGATCGGACCGAATGTGATGGGGTGGGGGTTAGCCTTGAGGTCTCTGGGGGAAATGTGTCCCGGACACAGAAGGATGGGGAGCATTACTCGAGGGTTGTAAAGACAGGCTGGGGCCTTGAACACCAAGCGAGGCAGCCTGGACTTGTTCTTGACCCTAGAGGTCAACAACTGGCCCCGATCAGGTATAGATGAGCCCACTGGGGCAACAGGAGGAATTTAAACCGATATGTGACCTTGAGCCAAGCCACTGATTATGGGCAGTTTTGCCTTGCCGTAATAGAAACGTTAGTTGCTGTTTTGTAAATTGTTTCGAGGGGTACAGCGTGTGCTCGCTTCAGCTATTAAATTGTCGATTTAGAGCATTTATTAGCACAAATGAATTCAATTGTTTCAAATATAGAAGCGCAACATTTTACGGAATGAAAATATATTATGTAATTAGACTATTAATGAAAACACTTGCATACCTCTGCATGCTTAAAAATGAAAACTTAACAGTCTCAAAAGGGTGGTGCTAAATATTTACATGTCTGCCTGAGATGCACATTCTTAGATGCTAAAAATATTCATGGTTCACGACTGGAAGGCAAGTCCAGGTTTAAGGTAGTAGTAAACTTGCACGTATTTGTCTCACGCAAAAGTCAAAGCCAATTTTGTGAAGTATCCCAGGCAGCCTTTGAGATAAGAACTACTGCCGAAATAAAAGGAGAACCTTCCCGGGCAATTAGCAGTACCTATTTAGTGAGGGGGAAAGCTCGCAGAAATGACTAGGAAATGAGAAAGTTTGCTTGGCAACGTGACGGGTACCCTTTGAGTTTTGCATACATGTCTTAACGTTTCCCTTCTTGTAAGCGTGCCGTTCTTGAGGCATCTAGAGGAGACTCAGGGTGAGTTCCGTGAAGGGACAGCCACGTTTTATTGGCTAAAGCAAGTCACAGGATCATCCCAGACTCGAGGGGAGGGCACTGCACAAGGGCATAAATACCGGAAAGTGTTCCACTGGGGGCCATCGGTGGGGCGGTGGCTGCACACTCAAGAGCATGGCGAGCGCGTAACAAATGGGGGCTCCTGCTGCGGATGCACACGTACACCTGTCGGGGGCGGGGGGGGGGGTGTCCATGTGGAAAGCTCCTTTCCCCAGCTACCTTTGCTCCTGATTGGAATCCTGTTCCTCACCTTCCCTGTTGCTTCAAAATGAAGTGGGAAGGAAAGAAGTCAGTGGTCGCGTTTGGTTGGAAATCCGAGGACGGTGAGAAGGGGTGGCAGTTCCTTGCCCGGCACTCCGCCCCTCTCCCGGATCCCCCCTTGCCGCCTTTGGGCGGTAGGAAGCGGATTCTGGGCCCGCACAGCTGACCAGAGTCCCCTTCCTCACTTGGCAGCATCGCCCCGTGGTGGTGTCGGTGTGAGAAATTGCCTTCCTGCTCTTGTGAGTGCAGACCGGCTTCGGGCACCCAGATGGCTGTAAATTCTGTGAGCCCCCCCGCTCTGGTCTAGTGGTTCCTTTTGGAATAGTAATTCCTTCTCCTTGGAATGCTTGAGGAAGGAAGAACTCTGCGGCTTGCATCAGCGAGGACTGTTTCTCACAAATGGCCATGTTTTAAAGTAAACAAACGGAGGGAGAAAGGGATTTTGGATCCTGTGTGCCTTTTCATACGTGTTGGACTTCTTCATTATCAGCGATGACATTTTAGTTTCATTTCAGCATGCGAGCCCAGGCTCCGTGGAGCTTTACGCATGTCTTAAGCCAGTTTTGAGGGGAAACGTCTTTAGCCGTCGCCCTGCGCAAAAATCGGAAGCGTGTGATTTGTTGTAATTCATGCAAAACAAACAGTGGTTTCCTTAAAGCTTGCAACAATTGCTGTGAATGAGCAAATGTTTATACAAGGTGTGAAATTAAGTTCCATAGAGTTGCAAAATGTGAGTCCCAGCCAGCATCTCTGAAATTGCGTTTGTATTTTTGGTAGCAATTTCACTGGTGTTCTTTCTTGCACCGAAGAGTCCTGCTGCTTCAAGAAATGATACCCTCACCCAGCTTTAGCCCATGATAAAGAAAGCTGTGTTTCTTTCTGGTGAAACCCCGAGGTTTAATCCTTGCTTTGAAATTGTAAAAATTCTGTCAAAAATTTTGGGTGACTGAAACTCTTCCTCTAGGGTTTTATTTCCTAATCTGCTCCATTGAACCGTTTCTTCCACTAACAAGGAGTTACATTGTGTCTTCGCTGACTGCCGTCTACTTTGAGAGGTGTCAGAATTCATTGAACTAAAAAGGCTGTAGCAGTGAAGTAGTTAAAAAGCCCCACATTTCTTGTGCCTTTTTTTTTTTTTTTCTTAAATGGGACTAGGCAGGCTAATGTTTCTATACAGCTTTTCCGCCCAACAGTCAAAACCCATTTTAAAGAGATGGTCTCCACGACGAGCAGCATGCACACAATGATTGAATATTGCGAGCTGATTTTTAAGAACTAATTGGGAAGCCTGTCTCCTGTCAGGTTCTTCCTGATAAGCGAAAGGTGATGTATTATTCTGTACCCCTTACCTGCTTGCCCTACGGTCCCATTTGTTTTATGGGAAGACAAAGTGCAGACACGTGAAGTTGCTTCCTGTGGACGTGAGCTGGTGCCTGCCAGTCTGTTTTCGGATCTCCCGAACACTGGAATCTCTTAACCGGTGCAGCCTTCTGCTGATCGCAGTAGTCCATGTTTTCGGGTTTTCCAAACCAGGTGTGCCGTGAGTGAGAGGAAATGTTTGCCTCGTCCAGCATTTGATATTTAATGAACTGGGCAGCTGGTTCCTTGTAAACCAGTTTAGTGCTTAGAGCCGCTGCTTTCTCTTCCACCCACCTCCCCTCTTAAAGGCCATTTTCACATTGTGAGCTTATATATATATATGTGTGTGTGTGTGTCCGTATGTGTGCGTACGTATATCCCCCCCGCCCCCAGGAAACAGCGATTTTCTGGTATATATGTGTACTTTGGTCAGTTTTCAGACCAATCACCTTTTAAAGAAGCAGTTACAATTTGAGCTGAGATTTGAAATTGGAGGTTCATGTACTTTTATTATGTTTTAAATGAAGTGGAAATGTCAGTTTGGGCAGATCAAATAGCTTAAGGTTTTGAGGAAAAAGACAAAAAGATTCTCTAGAGTCCTGTGGGTGGGTGGATTTTATTAAATACCCATCCGTCCATCCATCTCTCCTACTGGTGCAAGGGCTACTCTGTAAGGAGGTAGCCTTGTCTGCTGGAAAGAGCTCTGTTCCAAGGTGAGGCATGTTCCAGGGTGGGTGGCTCTGCCCCTGAGCAGGTGGATGTCCGTGGGGGTGTCACATGACCTCTCCATCTCCAAAACGGGGAGTTAAGTTCAGTTGAGAGCTCCAGGGATTTAAAAAAAAATACAGTAGCAAGGAAGTAACGTCACTTGGCTGGAAAAACTAAATCTTTGCTCATGTATGTCGTGTGCTTCTAATACAGAAAGACAGATAAAAACACATAGGTTAAATTTCCTCATCTGGGCCCCACAGGAGATTGCAAAGATAGTCAGGATCTTATCTGTTGTAATTAATCGGCTGGCCCGATGTTGTTCTTTAAGATGATGAGGCAGAATGGAAGGTGGCAGGTCCCGTGTGCCACCTACATTGGTTGTCTGCGGCCTCCCGCCCTCCGCCTCCAGAGAGCCAGGCTACACCCAGGGGGGCTCCCTCGGCCCCAGGCCCAGGTTGGAGGGAGACAGAAAAAGGCAGGTGATGCAGAGTGACAGCGACAGCCGTTGTCTCTGGTACGCCACCTCCCTGTTCACACTTGTGCACCAGATTGTGCCAGACAGCCGTGGCACCATCAGCCAGTGTGTCTGGCATTGAGAATAGTAACTCATGTTTGTGTACCAAGGGACCGTCTTCGGCTTCTTTTTAGGGTTTTGTCTTATAAACAAAGGGCGGGAGTTGTGGGAGAAGGGGTGGAGATGGTCTAGCGATATTAAAAACGGCATCGACATTTTCTTTGCTGGAAGTTCTTTACCAAATTTAAACCGAGTGAAAGACCCCCCTTGAGGTGGGGCGCCGGGTCTGTGGTTGCTTTGAAGAGCAGCCCTGTGTCTTAGCCGGGTTGAACCCCAGTGCCGTATGGCACCATGTTGAATGCCGTGGTGAAGTACAACCATGCATGGGGCAGTCTTCTCTTCTTATTTCTTTTGGTATGTAATAAATTACGTGCTAAATAATTTTTTTACGTAATAAGTATTTTTACGTAATAAATAATTTTGGGGTTCACAACAGAATGGAGGGAAAGGTGCAGAGAGTTCCCACATACCCCCTTGTCTCCACACACGCACGGCCTCCCCCAGCAGACTGTGCCTTTGCTACAGCGGAAGGACCTGCCCTGGCACATGGTCGGTTATCCCCCAGAGTCTGTAGTTTGCAACCAGTGCCCTCTTGGGGGGTGCGTTCTCTGCGTTTTGACAAATGCGTCATGACACGTACCCACCACTGTAGCATCATTCAGAATAGTTTTCCTGCCTGAAGGTCCTCTGTGCCCTGCCTGTTCTTCCCCAGAAATGCTTTTAAATGTTGTATTTTTTTAAAGTTTCTAATGGAGAACCTTAAATACACACAGAAGCAGAAGCAGGTAGAATATTGTGATGAACTCGCCGTATACCCTGGCGGCCACCAGCCCCTTACCTTATTTTGAAGCAAATCGAAGACCCATCATTTTATCCCTAAGTGTTTCAGGGTGTATCTCAGGATGGAGAGATACATGAAGTATAAAGACTTTTAAAACACACGACCCTGACACTGGCGTCTCACTTAAAATGAAACGAACAGCGGTTCCGTAACATCGGGTGTCCCGTCAGTTCTTACTGTCCTGCTCGTCTCCCAGGGGGCACAGGTTCTTGTTTACTTGTGTGTGTTGAGCAGTTTGTTTTAATTGGGATCCTAAAAAGTCCACGTCTTGTGATTGGTTGATGTGCCTT
Organism: Neofelis nebulosa; assembly: GCF_028018385.1. Classification (NCBI taxonomy): domain Eukaryota; kingdom Metazoa; phylum Chordata; class Mammalia; order Carnivora; family Felidae; genus Neofelis; species Neofelis nebulosa. The sequence goes on from NC_080793.1 coordinate 4,951,483, forward strand.
TTGTGTCTCTTGTATGCTGCAGTTCTCCCCCGACATTCTTCTCTCCCACTTTCCTTCCCTCCTTCTCTGTCTCTGTCTCTCTCTCATACACACACACACACACACACACACACACACACACACACACACATACACACACACACACACACACACACACACACACACACACACGGTTTTGTTGCTGCTTTGAAGAAACCAGGTCGTGTCATTTGTCCTTCAGAGGTTTCCAAAGCCTGGATTTTGCCGATGGCATCCCCGTGGTTTTGTTGAGCCTGTTTCTCTGTCCTCCTTAGGTCCTGGAAACTGGTAGCTGGAATGTTGGACCCTGAAGGTTGGTCACAGTCATGTTTGCTTTACTTGTTTGTTTTGGCAAGAGTGCTTCATCGATGGTAATGTCTTCTATCAGGAGGCCCAGGGCACCCCTCTTCTTGATGACATTAGATGATATTAGATGTTGACGCTCAGCGTCTGGATTCGTCAGGGTACGGAGCAGTGATGTAGTGATGTTGTCATTCTTTGTTCATCTACTGCCTCTGTAAAGAGAAATTTCCCCCTTACCGACTATTTGGTTATCCAGTAGGACAGGCAGAGTAAATGCTTGATTTTTTTTCCCCCGTTTAAATAAAGGGAAGAAGCTTTTCAAAACCGATTGGTTCTCTAGCATCCTTCAATAATAATTTCTATTATTATTATAATTATTTCTAATTTCTTTTTTTTTTTTAATCTTTATTTTTGAGAGAGAGAGAGAGAGGGAGACAGAGCACGAGTAAGGCAGGGGCAGAGAGAGAGGGAGGCACAGATAACCGAAGCAGCCTCCAGGCTGTCAACACAGAGCCTGACACGGGGCTCGAACCCACCGATCACGAGATCATGACCTGAGCCAAAGTCGGACGCCCAACCGACTGAGCCACCCAGGTGCCCCACTTTCTAATTATTTTCAAAGTGAGTTCTTTTATTTTTTGGTTAGGAGCATTCATTTTCGAGACGGCGTAGATGGTCTTTTCCATGGATCTAGAGCGTCTCCAGGCTGCTGGAGAGCTGATGGGTGCAGAGGTTCCAGAACCTTCCCAAGAGAGAGCAGGACGCAGCTCTCAAGGGCAGGGAGGCCTTCTTCAGGGGCCAGCAGGGCATACTGGTCCACACCACTCAGAGATCCTGTGGGGTCGGGGGCTGGGTTGGGTAAATCTGGTTGCCCTAACCCTGGTTTTCAAGGAATTGGAACACTCCTTATCAGTCATCTAGACCAACTTACTTCTACAGATGAGGAAAATGAGGCCCGGAAAGATTGCCTGAGGCTACAGCAAGAGTAACAAAATGGCCACCAGAAGCCAGATTTTCCACTGCTCAGCGTAGCACTGTTTCCAGCGGGCAGGCTTTGACCTGACGGCCTCGTTCTAGAGCTACCGCTTCCTCATTAGTCTTCTTCGGTTGCCTCTCGACTACTCTGTCGGAGTCCCGGAGCGGACACCCCAGCCGGAGGATGTGGGGCGTTTGAATACGGTCCCGGAAACCATGACCGGAATAGCGAGCGGCCTAGGGGCCAGCCCTCCTGACCGGCTGGCCTGGCGAGGCCGTCAAAAATTCCGCTCAGATTCCGCCTTGTCGCTGACGCCAAAGTGGTACAGCTGCTGTTAGAGTCCCATTTAGTGCCTTTCCTGTTCCAACGGGGCTCCTGCAAGCTGAAGCTCGGAATAACCGTGTTGTGATCAGGGTTTGGGAGAGCAGGGGCGGGGAAGGCCTCTTTCGTAATTACAGTGTTCTGAAAGCATAATGATTGGGTTTTCGGTCTTTCCTGATGAGATAATAGGGCTGTAGATTAGGCACCGAACCTGCTTAGTTCATTGCTGTGCTCATTTGTTACCGAGTTGCGAGTCTTGGGGCAGCTATTTCCGTAATCACTGTAAATAGTTTATGTTTACAGATTTTTTTTTTAAAAGCAAGTGATGAAGCAAATTGGTGAAAAGTTTAGTGTGTCAAAGAAGAAAAGGGACTTTGAAGATATTTCTTTCCTAGATTGCCTTGTTTTTCCCCCGCGGGGTTGGTTTGGACTCCTTGGCAAGGCCAACCGCACCGGACGATCGGACGATCGGATTGGTGACAGCATTTGTTCGCGTCGGTTGCAGGACTGGTACTCGGGAACCCGAGAATAATCCTGTCACTCACCTCAGGAACACCTTAATCTAATGCACCCACTGCCCAGCGTCTCTTCTCATTTTCCTCTTTTCTTCTTGGCCTTTGGTTTTAAGAGCATAACTTATCATCAACTGATCAGGATAATGGAGAGGATAATTGAATCTCTAGCATGAAAGCATTTTAGAGCTTGAGTGTGGTTAGATTCCGGGACAGAATGAGAGACAAGAGGCTGGGTCCTCCCTGGGCTTCACTTTGGCCAAGTGACCCCGCGCTTGCCTGACTTTAGTCCGTCCCAGTTACTCCCCTTCTAACTGTGAGAAGTTGGACCAGTAGAGTCCTTACGTCTCTCTCCGCCCTTGTCTGTGATACCATTCTGGTTCTTGTAGAACCTCTGTCTCTCGATCGGATAATCATTGCCTCTACTGGTTATTTCCTCTGCCCTCACCTCTGCCTTCTTAGAGGACGTCTCTGCCCGGCACCCCACAGCCTTCCCTCACAGACCCTGCCGAGTGCAACGGTTCTCGGCCACCAAGTCGCCAGAGGATCAGAGAAGAGCGACAGATGGATGCTGCCTAGATCCCCCCGCACCCCTCATTTCCTAGGCTTTGTCCCTTAAGCTGCTGGCAGCTTTCCTGTTATTTGGGTCTGAGAGAGACATTTGGGTATCCTGCCAGTGGACCGTGCTTCCTCCTCAATCTGGTTTTGTCGGAGTCTCATTCCTTGCAGTCAGTCGGTCCCAACTAATCCTCCTAATCTGTATCCTCCTAATCCCTTGTCTTTCCCTCTTTGCGTCGGTCCTTATCTGGTTGGATGTGAAGTGTTATGTTTCTCTTTGCCTCTCTGGGCCCTGAACCCTCTGAGGGCAGGGATTGTATCTTGTTCACGTTTGCTTCTCCGCACGTACGACAGGATAGCATGTGGTAAATGGTGGTTAACAGGATGAACGTGTCTAGGCCACAGTACTTTCTTTTTTTTTAAGCTAGAGAACTGAAACCCAGAGAGATGACATTTGCCTACATTTTATGAAGCTTGTTTATTTAGAGGCAGAAACTAGATCAGAACTCAAGATTCTTATCAAACGGTGCTTCTATATAGCCACTGGTTTTAGACTCCTCTCCCCTCTGTCAACTCTTTCCTTGGTGTTCTAGCATGTAGCAGAAGCAGTCTTTGCTTCTGCCCCTGTCTGTTGGAGGTGTTGAGCAGTGGGGCTGGCCGACAAGATTATAGGAAGAGTAACGTGGTCTGGATGGGCCACCGATCACATTCCTACATACTCTTTGTAACACAGAGGGATGACTGCTCGCAATATTAAAAATTAGGTGAACTTCCCATAATAGAGGTGTAATGCTAAGCTGCCGTTTATTTGGCGATAAAATTGGAGATAGATTCCTTTTAAAAAATATTGGCTCCAGGATATTATAAAAACTTGCTTAAGTATTCAGCAGACCTTCTCCAGATCACATATTTAAAGGATAAAAAATAAACAACAGTAACCAAAACAAGTTTTACAAGTGACTGCAAAGTAATCAAGGTTCTTTTTCTGGTGTTTTTACATTGGCTTAAAGGTCAGCGTGAAAGGATACGAGAGTTAAACTTGGAACCGAGCACACAGACATCGCCACTTGGGCTCCGTCGACCACCCACTCCCACCCAGGCTTTTCACACCTGAATCGCACAGTTCTCCCTGGCACTTCTTGGCTTTGCCGGTCTTAAAAAAATGTGGCTGCCCTCCTGACTTGATGAGAAACGGAGGAGAGATCTAGAAGACCGGCCCCGAGGAAGCGGTCAGGAGTGCGGCAGCTGATGACAGGAGATGTGGAGTTTGCCCCCTGGGACACAGCGGAGATGGTGGGAGAGCTCCCAGGGCAGAGATAACCGCCTGGAGCTGCAGTCGGAGGAGAACGGACAGTAGGGTGTCGCTTGAGTGAAACCCTCTGCTGACCCAGCCTTCTGTCCTGTGCTGCACTTGTGGGCAGCCGGGCAGCGGAGCCCCGGGGCGGGGAGGCGCTGGATAGCTCGGAACTCCCCGGTTCTGTTCCCAGCTCTGCATTTTGGGGCAGGTCACTTCTCTCTGGGCCTCAGTCTTCTCATTTATTGAGAGAATGAAGCTGGGCGGTCTCCAAGGGCCCTCTGCGCTATGAGCCCCCCCAGCCCCCCTTCTTCCTCGGTAGATACGGCCACACATCCCGAATGTCCACGGTCATTAACATCTCAGCCTAGCAGTAGTACCTGTGGTGAGGAATGGAAATCAGGATGTGGGCTCGGTCTGACCTGGAATTGCAGGTTATTTCCTAACCTGCCTGTCAGTTCCCTTCCTTCACAGGTATCAGAAACCCCAGTGTAATTTGAACAGTAGGGCGATTTATTTATAACAAGACAGTTTGTTGTACGGTAGGTTCCAAGGTGGGGTAGCCCTGAACCCCGTATTTAATCTAAGGTTGCACCGTATTTAATCCAAGGCATCTCTAACTGTAAGATGTATCCTTATTTTTCATCCCACTAAGAAAGAAAAATCTGTCCGTTAAACTGTGACGTACTAGTGATGACAAAGCACATTTGATTTGATTTCAAAGATGATTGGATGTGGGGGAAAATGTATCTTGGACTCCAGTGAAATACAGTAATCCAGCAGCTCACGGGAATCATCTTTCCAGACTGCCGTCCTCAACAGGTTGACCCTGTCAGGCTCACTCCTCCCTCAGCAGTTACAAGCCGGCTGCACCCATCCGGTCATGACCTGGTAAAGCCAAGATGTGGGTGTTTCTGCCTCTCTGGCGCCCCGCGTTGTGAAAAAGGAAGAGAAACCTTCCCCCGCAGCTGATGCCCTCACATCCTGGTCGTTGCCAAGCGACCCGGAATTACCCTCGCGTGGTTAGAGTCGCACTGCTTGGGTTTTACCCTCCAGGTGGGGACTGGGCCACCTTCCGGGGGTGATAATCTGTCCCAGACCGGGTTTGATTCACAAGGAGGAAAGAGGGAAGGATAGATAACTACTGAAGCAAGTATCCTGATCGAATTCAGAATTTTTCCAGATAGAAATTGGTTGACAGGAAGATGGTTTGTGATTAATGTCTGTGATCATCTTGCTCTGAGCGTTTGAGTGTTTGATGTTTCATTGCTATATTAAATTGTTTACGAATTCTGCAGTGGTAGTTACTTTCTTTACATTTCGGTGGCAAAGAACATAATCGGTTTTGGAAAAATTACCTTTTTTTTAAGCCATGAAGTTTATTTCTAAATGTTTGGCGATTGATTGCATTATGGCGTGATGCCCTTGAAATTCCTTAAAAGGGAGGGGCTCTGAGGGGCTCAGTCGGTTAAGCGTTGACTTCGGCCCAGGTCACGGTCTCGCGGTCCGTGGGTTCGAGCCCCACGTCGGGCTGTGTGCCGACGGCTCGGAGCCCGGAGCCTGTTTCGGATTCTGCGTCTCCCTCTCTCTCTGCCCCTCCCCCGCTCGCAGTCTACTTTCTCTCTCTCTCTCTCAAAAAATTTTTAAAAATTCCTTAAAAGGGAGATGCTAGATTAACGATGGTGTTTGAACACTTCCTGTCTTCCTCCCTGAGTACATATTTTAGGCTTCATTTTGTAAGTTTTAAATGCTTTAAACAAAGGAAGTAGGTGTTCTCAATGTTCCCGCTTTTTATTTGGAATAGTGCAGCTGCTTGCTTTTTCTTTTTCTTTTCTTCCCCCCCCCCCCCAATACTTATTTATCTTTGGGAGGGCGCAAATAGAGGAGGGGCAGATAGAGGGGGACAGAGGATCCAAAGCAGGCTCTGTGCTGACAGACTGACAAGCGAGCCCGACGCGGGGCTCGAACTCACGAACCGCGAGATCGTGACCTGAGCCGAAGTCGGACGCTTGACCAATTGGACGCTTAACCGACTGAGCCTCTCGGGTGCTCTTTTTCCGATAGACGTCTGGGGAAATGCAGACGCTGTGGCCCACTTGCTGCTTGATAAGGAAGCACGGTGTCCAGCTCACCCTCTTCAGCCTTAACCTGCGTGCCTGCAGTGCCCCTTTTCTCCCTCAGGGGCGGAGAGGTGACCCGTTTCCCCCACCTTCCTCTTTAAAGGCTTCCCGAGACTTAGTTATCTCCTGCTTCTCCAGAACCCTTGAGAGGTTGGTGCCTGATTCGTCCCTGGTTTTCTGGACAGGACTGATGGAGCAGACTGTAGGCGGCTCAGCGTCCAGACGGTAGCTCTTGTGGCATAGTGGCTCTCCTTGTGGATGTCACCCCCGGTCTCCGGGACCTTGTTCACACGGGAGCACCGCCCCTACTTCAGGCTCTCTTCGTGCAGCCCCGGGGACTGGAGAGTTCAGGGGAGAAGGACAGTTGGAGTCGAAGATAACATTCACTCATTCACTCGTTGAGCCGGTCTTTACCAAGCCCCCTTGTCTGCAAGGCCCAGTGCTGTGCTCACCACAGAGGTTACGTGGGCATCTCGCCTTGGACTTCACTGCCCTCGGGAGGAAGATCTGGCTTTTGAGGAATTTACTACTGGAGGTGACGTTTGTTCTCTGCTGCCTCGGAGCTATTTCTGTGCTTTGTCCCTCAACTACAGAGGTATCTCCTTGACTCTCTTTCTCTGTTTACAGTGCAACTTTTCTGAACATCAGCATTTGATATAGGAATAGCAGCAAAATGACAGCCAAAGCTGTCATTCCCCGATAAATCTAAAGACATTATTTTGTATCGAGGACCTGCTCCAGTTGGAGGCTGGAATATGAAATTCACCCTCACTTCCCATGTAGGGAGTAGGGACAGATCTTTTTAGTATTCATGCCTCCAAAAGGATCTGAAATAAATATTCATTGCTTCAGACCTCTCATGCTTGAAACCTGTGGGTTCGTGACGGAACAAATCCAATTAGAAGAAATCTGTACTAGAGCTAAGAGGGTTGGGAGGGAGACAGCAATTGCCAACACGGAGGGGCTTCTTTCGGTGAGAGAGTTTGGTTGGTTTTGCAGTAAAATCTCTTCTGTGAGTTACCTGCAACGTTTATGGCTTCATTATCTGTGTGTAGGGAGTGGCCTCAGCCAGCGGATATGTAAATCAGACTTCCGATGGTGATTTAAATCTTGACCGTGCTTCTGAAATTTCCTTTTAGAGATACAGGCCCCTTTGCACAGAGCGCCTTTTCGAGGTAACCATAGAGAATGCAAAGTTTTCTCGTTTCTGGGGGGAAAGTTACGACCGGACAGATAATTACGACAAGCCCAGCGTCCAAGAGATCCAAGAGTCAGCACCTCTTTTCCTCCCCTCTCCTCCCTCCCTGCCAATCTAGTCCATCAGCACTGTCTCCAACCCTACCCTTCTCGCCATCGTCACTCATGTGGCATCATCTCACACTCGGCCTCCTGCAGACCCCTCACACTCGTCCCCTGCTTCCCTTCTTGCCCCGGCACACAGCAGCCAGAACAGGCTTTTCGTGACGTTGATTTAGTTGTATCCCTGACGATGAAACCCTCCAGCGGCTTCCCGTCACACTCAGAAAAAATTCCAAACTCCTTCTAGTGGTCCACGAAGGCCTACACGATCTGATCTGGCCCCGCCCGGTACCACAGCTGCACCGCCACCCCCTTCCCCCAGCCCCCCTGTTCTAACCGGAGGCGCGCCCCTGTTCCCGGGAGTCTCCGTGCTTGTTCCCCCCTCGTGCCCCGGCACCGTCTGTCCCTTCTGCCTGCGGTGCTCCCCTGATCCCTGTGTAGCCACCCCCCTTCGTTCAGGTTTCAAACACGCGCAAAAGAGAATGGCGGAATGAACTCCCGTGGGACAGTCCCCTGCGTTCTAAATCATTGTCATTTGGACATGTTTTCTGTATCCTTTTTTCTTTGTGTGTGTGTTTTGTTTTGCTTTTTTTCAATTGTTCTTGTTACTGCTGTAGTATTTTTTTAAGTAATCCCTACACCCGACGTGGGGCTCGAACTCAAAACCCTGAGATCAAGAGTGACACGCTCCATTGGCTGAGCCAGCCAGGCACCCCAACTGCTGTAATATTTTAGAGCAAATCTCTGACATCCTGTCATTTTACTCCCCATTACTTGTTGTTCTGACATAAGGGCATTCACTTTTCCAGTCGCAATGTCATTATCACACCTTACAAAATTAACAGTAATTCCCTCGTATCGTCTACTCAGTCTGTATTCACGGCTCCCCGCTCGTGTCGAAAATGTCCTTTTACAGTTGGCGTGTTTTTTTATCAGGATCCAAACAGACTCCACACGATGCATCCGAATTTGGTACCCTTCCTTGTCTCCCCCTCCATTTCTCTTCTGTGCTTTCTGGGGTGTCTGCCCTCGTGTTTCTTTTAATGTGGTCTTTACTTGCAAAGCCTTTTCTCTCATTTTGCTGGGTTTTCTCCGTTCTCATTTCATATCCTCCCGTTGTCTGGCCATCTCACTTCCGAGGACTATTTCTGACTTGTGCTGTTTTTCAAACCAGTTAGTTTCCGCAATTTCTTTTAGCTCAGTTTGAAATAATTGGTCACGGTTTTGATCTGCTCGCAGTCACTTTTCCACGGTGTGGCCTGTTCGTTCACTTTCACCTTCTCTTCTCTTACTCTGTTGAGCAGGGCAAGGTCATCTCTGGTGTGTCCCCGTGTGTCACGTGGGCTAGCCCATTCTGCGGAGGGCAGGTCCGTGGACGGAGCCTGGTAGCCAGGTGGCCTTCCCAGCTCACAGAAGACCCAGGCACTGGTCTGCTTCTCGGAGCGCCAAGCCTCCTGGGCATGAAGGGTGCTGGGTGCCTAGCCTTTAGGGGCTGTGTTTGCTCCCCTGCGCCTCCTCTGGACAGCGCCCTCCTCTACCGTTCAGGGCTCCCTGCTCTGTTCCCTCTGATCGCTGCTCCCAGCGCACGCCCTCAGGAGGGGGTCCTGCCTGTCTGAGCGGAGTGTTGCTGGATGGCTCTCGGCCCAGGCAGCGCTGGCCGACCCTCCTGCGGCCCTCTGTGAGCCCCGTCCCGGGTGTGCGTCGCCACCCAGACGCAGACCCCGAGAGGACACACGCACTCGCCGTGTCAGCTGTTCCCAGGCTCGCCGCGGGGATCCCCGCTCGCGTGGGGCCCCCCCTTTTTGGAGGAGGGTATTTCCTGGTGGCTTGGAGGCTTTGGGGCCCTTGAGCCCATCATTTGTCCCTTTTCCCGACCCTCCACCCTGGCGGTCCTACCCACGTGTATTTGGTGGTTCGTGGAGAATTTTAAGCCTCCGGTGTCACTGAAGATTCCACCCAACTCTCCTTACTCCAGTTGCTGTGTCTAGCTTCCAGGAGGAGATTTAGAGAGATGCCACAATCGCGCTGGCTCACTGAATTCACTGTCGCCCCAGAGCCTCCTTGAGCACCCTCGCACGCTGCAGCCGTGTGCCCCATAACGCATTGCCACGCGAGCAGAAACTTCTCTTTATTCTCTAGTCGCCTGTCAGGGACCTCTCCCTCGCTCCTGAGTCGCCACTGGGCTGGAATAGCGGCGGCCCTGTGATGGTAGGGGATAAGTCGCGGGGACAGAGGGCCCGCTCCCTCCCTGGCCAACCCAGAAGTTGTGAAACTTCTCCCAAAAGTTCTACCCCTTTTTACCATGACTTCATATTACTCTGAAAAACAAGTCAGAGAAAAATCTGTTTCTAAAAGGTTTTGAGGGCGTGTAAGCTTAAAAAAAAAAAAAAAAAAGAGGCAGGAAGAATTAGTTCCATTTAAGATACTACAATAGTAATGACGTGTGCACTGAATTAAACGTCAAAACGTTTTAAAGGCAGGCTTACCTGTCTCGGCAAGGAGGACTAATGCGTGTGTCTCTGCCTTTCTGCTGTAGTCTCTCATCATAGCGCGTGTATGTGTACTCACGCGTGTGCCGTGTTTAAAAACAGAATAGTACGGGGCGCCTGGGTGGTGCCGTCGGCGAAGCGTCCGACTCCGGCTCAGGTCACGATCTCGCGGTCCGTGAGTTCGAGCCCCGCGTCGGGCTCTGGGCCGACGGCTCGGAGCCTGGAGCCTGTTTCCGATTCTGTGTCTCCCTCGCTCTCTGCCCCTCCCCCGTTCGTGCTCTGTCTCTCTCTGTCCCAAAAATAAAAAATAAATAAATAAATAAATAAATAAAACCAGAATAGTAATTGTCACCTGAGACAGTATAAACTCCAGATTCACCAGTAGAGCGTTTCCACTGCAGCCCCATAACATGCTGGGAGAGAAGGTACACCTAGAGCCAGAAGCAGAGCGAGATTCTCGCCCCGCGTGCCCAGCCTCGGGTCCACCACCTAATGCCACTGGGCCTCCTTCCGTCAGTAAAATAAGGGGACTGGGTCCTTTTCGGCTCTGAGAACTAGAATTCTTGCAAGCATCGGGGCGCCTCGGTGGCTCAGTCGGTCGAGCCTACTACCCTTGGTTTTCGGCTCAGGTCAGGATCTCACGGTCATGAGACTGAGCCCCGCATCGGGCTCTGGGCCGAGCGCGTGGAACCTGCTTCAGATTCTCTCCCTCCCTCTCTCTCCGCCCCTTCCCTGCTCGCACACGCACATGCTTTTTCTCTCTCTCAAAATAAATAACACTAAAAAAATATATATATATATATATATATATATATCTTCTCGCAAGCGTCACCGTCTGTTAGCTTAGGACAGACCCTGACCCGCAAGTACAAGTGTGTTTCCTGCGTCGGAATGTCTGCGGTAAATGCAACCTGCTGACGCACAAGCAGAAGTAATACCTTGACCAAGCCAGACATACGCCTCAGTTTAGTTTTACAATTACCCATTTGCAAGCAGCCATTGAGCCTTTTTATTGATTCCCAGTGGTGGTGTCATTGGCGACACATTTAAGGCAGATTTCTCGGTGGAGTACAGCTTGGAAAACAGTACTATCGTTTCTGATGTTTTTGAGTCATCACTCACAAATTGGAATGGCCCTGGGTTGTGTGTTGAAGAAGCTTGTGGCATATTGTGTACTCAAGCACAGAGATTCCTGTACGTAGCGGAGAACAAGGTGAGAAGGCGTTCAGTTGCTGATAGAATAACGATGATTGATTTCTACTGCGTATCATGTCGAGCACATATGTACCGGGCCCTGTGCCAAGCACGGCTCATACAGTGTTACTCAGCCAGGTTGTGAGAAAAAACATGACCATTCCTCCTGTTTTGCAGAGGAGGAAGCGGAGATCAGAGAATGTGAAACAGTGCCTCACAGCTAGTGGAGAATAGTTCTGGTGAGCACCCAGGTAGTACTTAGTAGGTGCTGTGCTCTGTCCTAAGTACTCTGTCTGCATTTATTGAGCCACTTAGTCCCTCCAAATCCCCGTGACGTTGGTACTGCTGTTGTCTCCCCGCCTTACCCGTGGGGGATATGTCCCAAGACCCCCAGTGGATGCCGGAAGCCGTGAGTAGTGCTGAATCCTGTATCTGCTAGCTTTTTCCTATACGTGCGTACCCGTGATAGAGTTTAATGTATAAATTAGGCACAGTAAGAGATTAACGACAATAACTAATAAAAAGATAGAGGAACTGTAACGATATATTGTAGTCAATATGTTATGTGAACGTGATTTTTTTCACAGTACTATTCTGTTCTCCCCCTTCTTGTGATGACGGGAGCTCATGAAATGCCCGTGTGATGAGGTGAATGACGTGGGCACGGTGACGTAGCGTTAGGCTACCACTGACCTCCTGTCGCCACGTCGGGAGGAGGGTCGTCTGCATCCAGACCACGCTTAACCATGGGTGACAGACCGCAGCTAAGGGCAGACTGCGGTATTGTGTGTGTTTCATAGATGACGAAGACAGGGAGGTGAAGTGACTTGGTCAGCGTTGCGTAGCTCATTAGTGTCGGAGTGAAGGTCGGAACTCGGGCAGTCAGGGTCCAGGGTCTGGGTACTACTGTGTCACGTTGCCCAGCCACAGCATGGTGACTGCCAGGAAGACCCCCAAGTTCGTGCTTTCAACCATGTCATTGGAAGTGTGCTAGGGGCGCCTGGGTGGCCCTTTTGGTTAAGCAGCCAACTCTTGACTTTGGCTCAGGTCATGATCTCACGGTTTGTGAGATAGAGCCCCGTATCGGGCTTTGTGCTGACAGCGCAGAGCCTGCTTGGGACTCTCTGTCTCCCTGTCTCTCTGCCTCTCTCTCTCTCCCCCAAATAAATAAACGTAATATATATATGTATATATATATATATATATATACATATATATATTAGAAGTGTGCTAAAAGAGCAAAAAGAATCCTAAGAAATTTTTAACTTGTTCTTCCTTATATTAGGGGCAACATTGAGTTTTTAACCTTACTGCATGCGGCCTGAAATCAGCAAAAATAAAACTTCCTCTGCCTGGTGTTGAAATCTCAGGTTAGGGACCATCAGCAGCAACGTAGTCTTGATCTCAGGGGTGAGAACTGTATTGCAACGCAGATGTCCTCTCTAGATGCCCATGGTCACCGAGAAACATTCGAGACTCCTGAATCTCTGATTGCCACCCACTGTCTTGCTGATGCTTGGTAACTCTCACTGGGACTTTAATGTTTGAAAGATACTCACGTAAAAAGAGAATTCCCAGGCGGGGGCAGGGAGGAGGAGGACTCAAATTAGTGACGTCTTTTTATGAGAAATTTGAGGTAATACTTATTGACAAGTGGGAGCGGCCTTAGGCTTTGTTGTTTAAATGGAGTCCGTTGGTATTTGCCATTTGACCTGTTTCTTAACTTCAGGATTGTATTTAAGAAACCGTGAAGCCCAGTGACGCCTTTGAGCGTAAGGTAGCGTGAGAGTCGCATCAACGTAGACTCCTGGGAGGCAGATCCGAGCCCTGCAGCTTGGCTGGCTGCTGGCAGTGAGCCAGCAGCACTGACCCGGGAACCAGAAATGACAGACAAGAGCCAAGATCAACAGATCCAGCATGACGGCCTCGCCTCATGGTTCTTGAGCTGATTGCTTGGAAAGTCTTGAGTGGGTTTTCAACTTGAAAAGAACAAATTTGAAGTAAATAAATCGATCCATTAACCTGTTACAGGAAGGTTTGCGCTGTGCCTGGTTCCCCCAAATCATCTCAGATAGGGTTGGCCGCGCCACACTGTAGTAGAGTTTCAGGGTAATATGTGGACCATAAAATGACCATTAACCAACTTGCTTTGTTTATGAGAGGCGGGCACTTAATGCCACTGACCTCGTGCTGGAAGCACATTCCACTGTGGTCTGTTTCAACACCGTGAAGTCATTGATCAGCTGAAAATGACCAGTTAGCAAGTAAGTGTTTCCTGGGCTGTAGGCTTTATGAATAATGTGTTCTTCAGTTAAAAAGAGCACTTTAAGCAATTGTTTAAACCTAACCATTTGGGAATGAGGGAGAGAGCTTCATGAATAATTTATTTTCAAAAGAAAAGATTAAGGGATCTCAACTTTTTCACCTTCCCAAACCTTTTTTTCACTTAAGTTGAAAATAATCTGCCAATGATACAGATCCAGATAAGGAACTGTTAATATACACAATGTACGTTTATATACTTTCACTTTTAAAAAAAACCTTTACTGAGAAAGGTGTATATGCATGTGAATACAGTGAGTTTAAAATAAGAAGTGGGTATAGATTTGCTGGAAGGGTTGCAGGATTTTAGACATAACATTGAACATGCATTAGCATAGTGCCATGGGAAAGCTTGAAATATGGTTAATATGTCCTTGTGTCGGAAAGGACTCCATCAAAGCAGACCACTTTGATCCCTTGTGCTTAAGCATTCTGCTCTCCGCTTTCTGAAACAGACCACTGTCTGCTAAGAATTGCACGTCCTTGGTTCAAGGTTTAAATGAAGAGAGTTTGGAGTGGGGATGAGGTACCAGTATGACGATACCGAAACTACGCCCCCTCCCCCCCCACACCACCTCTTCTTCTCTTATGTCATTAAAAACTCCACGGTTTCTGGGGCGCCTGGGTGGCTCAGTGGGTTAAGCGTCCGACTTCGGCTCAGGTCGTGATCTCAAGGCTGGTGAGTTCACGCCCCGCGTCAGGCTCTGAGCTGACAGATCAGAACCTGGAGCCTGCTTCCAGTTCTGTGTCTCCCATTCTCTCTGCCCCTCTCTGGCTCGTGGTCTGTGTCTCTCTCTCTCTCTCTCTCTCTCTCTCTCAAAAGTGAATAAATGTTAAACAATTAAAAAAAAATACAAGTTAAAAAAAAAACCCAAAACTCCCATGGTTTTGTATCTGTGGGCCTGTTATGTGGCCACAGCGATTTGCCTGTGGATGGAATTGTTGGTGACAAGTCTTGACACTGAAGAAGTTAATCAAGGTGCAGACGAGTCTCGTTGCTGCTTCACAGTTGTCCTGACACCTTCACCACCACCAACACGATTCTTACCATCACCACGATCTCTGCCCCTGTCAGCATCATCACAGCCACCATCAGTGCCACCGACAGCTGTGATTTATTGAGTGATTACTTGGTGTCAGGCCTATGCAAAGCATTTAACACTGTACTGAATCCTAACGATCTTATTTTTTTTTTTTTAAGTTTATTTATTTACCTTGAGAGAGTGCGAGAGAGAGAGGGAGCGTGCGCACAAGCTGGGAAGGGGGAGAGAATCCCGAGCAGGCTCCACGCTGTCAGCACAGAGCCCGACGTGGGGCTCAGTCCCACAAACCGTGAGATCATGACCTGGGCTGAAACCAGGAGTCGGATGCTCAACCGACAGAGCCCCCCAGGCCGGCCCCTGACAGCCTTGTGAGCGAGGTGCAGCTGTAACGATTGATTGCCTGCCCAAGTTCACCGGAGCCTACGTTTCACAGCCCTTCCAGCGTCCGTGCTGCCTCCTCCATTATCTCACGATCAGCCCAGAGGTGCTCGAGCCGGGTGGGCACTTGTTACACTCACGTAGTCCCTGCTTGGTTCCTGACCCTGTTGCAAATTGGAACGCAGAGCAGGCCTAACCGGCATTGCTGTCATCAGTTTCCCAGACGGTGAAAGACCCTCCCACAGGGCCCGTTTTCCTCAGGTTGTCAGGGTAACGTGTTTGGAAACAGCGCACATACTCACAACAGCTAGGAGCCAATGCTTACATAACAGGGAGAGAAACAAACAAATAAAAAAACCCTATAAATATAGAACACAGGGCTTGAGTTGGTACTTACAGCGTTAATGAAAAATTAAATTGTTTTCTGGTTAGGAATAAGTAGATCTTTGTTTTTCAAAAATATTCATAGAAACATAATTAAAAAAAATTTTTTTTAACGTTTATTTATTTTTGAGACAGAGAGAGACAGAGCATGAACGGGGGAGGGTCAGAGAGAGAGGGAGACACAGAATCTGAAACAGGCTCCAGGCTCTGAGCGGTCAGTACAGAGCCCGACGCGGGGCTCGAACCCACGGACCGCGAGATCACGACCTGAGCCGAAGTCGGACACTTAACCGACGGAGCCACCCAGGCGCCCCCAAAACAGATAATATTAAAATAGTCGAGGCATCAAGAGATCGGCTTGAGGGATCTGAACCCTTTGCTGATGAGAAAGCACACTGTTCAGTAGCGGTGGGCGATGAGCGCAGGTTAGAGGGACCCAGTCTTGCACCTTACAAGCCATTTGTATTAGGAATACTTTTGGCATGATACAGGAATCTTGATTCTTCCCATCTTTTTTTCTCTGCTTGCCCCTTCTGGGGACTTTTAAAAAGTTCATGTTGGAGATGGCGGGCCTCCCATTTGGAGCCAGTCACGCTTGAAAAATATCCCTTGAAATTATCTAAACTTAATTTCTGGCCATTTTGTTTCAGAAATACTAACCTCAGGGGGGGATCTCTGTTCTCTACACTAAAACTTAATCTGCTTGGAAAAATTCCATTTACTCTCTGTAGAAATTGACTGGACATGGCTTCTGTGAATGATACGGTTGCTGTTATCCCTTAACACCGTAAAAATGAACTTTGAAACAGTTGGGCAGGACCCAAACAGAAAGTGACGTATGGCTCGAAAATGGTTTAGTTGAACATTATGCTTCAGTATTTTACTGGGTACTGCGGCACAGGTTTTAGAAATATATGTTCGGTTTTTCGGAGTTTTATTTTTGGACTGGAAACTGTCTCTCAAACCAAAATAGATGAATCAAGTGTGCTTGAATCAATGCTGAAATGTCATCCGCATCTGCGGCATGAAAATCATTAGCCAGTTACTTGAAATCCACAAAGGATGAAACTGTCTTCCTGTGTATGCCGTCCAGCTTTTCCTCTTCGCTGAAGGAGAGAATACCGAGACTCTTTCCAAAGGCTGGGTTCTTATTTCTGTTCCAAAAGTTTTTTCAGAAAACACCAAAGCAGGTATTGATTGAGCACGGTGGCACCCAGCTTGGACTGATTTGAGTGCATTAAAGCATACGTTTAAACACAAACTCCTTATTTCTCCAGAATCTGTGCTTGAAAATAGATCAAGAAGGTTTCCTAAAGCCTTGTGGCATAATTTCAATTACACTTAAACTGTGACCAGAATTCATTGTTGGAAAAGCGGGAGTGGATATGAATAGTGTAAGGAAAAAAATGCATTGGGAAAATACACCGAAAGCTTCTTTACATGTGACGGAGAGGCTCTTACATCTGTCTTTTGGAAGAGTTTATTGGTTTATAATGTTTATCAGCAGCCACATTTGAAAGGTCTGTACCCAGGACAGATTCAGAAGGTGTGAGTTCTCACCCCAGCCTTGCCCGACAGCCAGCCTGCCAGCAGGCTTGAACAAGTCAGCCAACCCTGGGTGCCTTGCTTGCCTCTCCAGAAAGTAAAGACCTTGGACTGGATACCTCTCGGTTGCTGCCCAGCTCCAGAATTATGTGATTCCTTTGGGGGCTGTTACTATAATTCTCAAATCTGTCAACTTGTGAAATGTATTTCCAAGCACGAATTGATTTCTCTAAAGTGCCTTCCTCCTCGTGGAGGAAGGAGCGTTAGACATGGCAGTCTACACGTCACCTGCAGGGAGCAAGCAGAAGGCTTCGCCACCTTGGGGAGGTATGGTCCCAGTGGCCATGAATGGACTCTGCTGTTTTGGAGGGGTTTCTCTTGTTTGTTTGTTTTGTTTTGTTTTTTGGTGTTTGTTTTTTAATGTTTAGTATTTTTGAGAGAAAGAGGGAGAGAGAGCGAGAGAATGAGCTGGGGAGGGGGAGAGAGAGAGAGGAGACACTAGAATCCGAAGCTGGCTCCAGGCTCCTGGCTCCCAGCTGTCAACACAGAGCCGGACACAGGGTTTGAACTCATGGGCCGTGAGATCGTGACCTGAGCCGAAGTCGGATGCTCAACCCACTGAGCCACCCAGGCACCCCTGGACTCTGCTGTTTGGGGTGTCAAGGGATGTGGCAAGCCGAGTTTCCCCAACACCAAGATTCCTTAGCTAGTCAACCAAGGCAAAAGTTCGGTCACATACCCTGCTGCCTTCATTAGGCCTTGGAATGCAGAGGCCAGCGGTCTATCATCATTTACAGTGGATAGCTAGAAAAAGTCCTATTTCCCGGAGCTGTCAGCAGGCCCTTAGAACCCTCAGGAAAATGATGAAAAGTTTTGGAATCGTGCTAATCAAGCTGAAACGCTTTACGTTGTTTAACAACAAATAACACGCTACTGTTTTGAACTCAACAAAGAAAAACCTTTGAATTAAGGCTGAAAAATGTCAGAGAGCATTTCAGGCAGGGAAGAAATACTGTTCAGTGGTTGTGGTGTGCGTTACCGGAGAGCCGCTTTCCAGACAACTTGCCTTTGTGTCCTCTGACAGGAGTCCCCATCGTGTTGATTTCTTGCCCACACACGCAAGGGCCATTGTAATGGGCATGTGATGGGTTTCCATGTTGAGAGTTTTGCCCAGCGGGCAGAACCCTCACTTAACACTAGAGGGTGAAAAATGTTGCAAAGCAAGAGTTTAACCTCCTTGTTTTCGTTCTCATTTAGATCGGGACAGCCCTCCCTAATGGCACATTTCTCTCCCTTCTTCTCCATTGTGGCAGGAATCATTCCACCTGTAATTAGGCGGGTGTCGAGTTTTAACCCTGCACGCCTCTACAGGGGTCATTTCCTTGCCTCTCCCAGCAGCCTCTCTACTCTGCTGGCAATCCTTCTACTTGTAAACTTTTGCCTAATGCTTAACCTCAGTGTTCCCTGCTGGAACTCTCTCTTATTATTCTCATCGACCGAGAATAATTGATCTGTCTTCACTCAGCACCTTCCATTTGCATGTTGTAGGAGTAACTGTGTCATCTGTCTCATCTCTGCTAAAGACAAACTCTTTCCCCTCGTTGTTACATCTGTATGCACCTCATTTCCCAAGAGAATTACGGATTGTGTTCGTGTTCTGTGCATACCCTCTGATGTGTCGAATCCCTTTATTAGCATTCGCGTTCGTACTGCACCTGTTTTTACCCAAACGGAATGATTATCTGTCCTCTTACACGTAATCTTCCATTATTAACGCAACTCCAAGCGGTTGACTTTAACAATGCTGTGTTGTTGACTCATTGGCAGGGTGGCTCACTGAGTCCCCCTTGTCGAGGACGACTATGGGATCTGAGCAGGGGAAGCTGACATTGTTTTATCACTGTGAGCTGTATCCCTAACCCTCGAATAATCTGCTCTGCCCGCCGAAAAATTGCATGTGTGCGTGCGGACATGCACGCGTGCACACCCCTCCCTTCAACGGTCAGAGCTCGAGTTACAACTTGATGGGCAGGTGCGTATGGTGATATTTGGAGCATTAAATGGAGCGATTGATCCAACACAACTGAATCTGAGTTAGAGCTGCATCTGTTCTCATGGCAGATCTGTTTACAAGAGTGGGTGTCTGAAATTTAAGAAATTAAGGACCTGGATGCTTATCCCCCTGTTTACACTCCTTCGACTTCTAGAGCTGTTGACCTTTAAATAAATAATTGTTTTTATCTACGACGAGATCCTCAAATGAAAGACATACTAGATATGTGCCCTTTAATTACACGTGCGCTCTGAACATCCCATGCCGCCACACTGGGGCAGCCCAGCATACGTTTGTGACCTCCAGTGGGCAGAGTCCCTCCTGTAAATTTCCTTGATCACAAAAGTGTTGTTTCCCGGGGCTCCTGTGACGATCCTCACCTTTAGTCCTGAGAGTTAGTTGCAGCGGTCCTTTATGGTCGCGGGTTTCTTCGGAAATGTCTGCTAATTGGCGCCCCAGATAGTGACGAAGGCAGTGTGTTTTACGCAGAACTGCCCCTGGAGTAGCCCTGCTGTGAAGATGTGGAGGGTCCTACTGGTCCAGCGAGTACAGTAGATCCCAGCTATTCACAACGCTGAAGGAACAGTGTATTCCGATGGACTGAATTTTCCAGAATAATTACCCCGTGTACCATTCCCAGATGGAGAGTCTTCAGAAGTGTGTGATTGTTTCTTTGTGCACAAAGTGAGCGCTGGGGAAATATACACAGAATTGACTAGAGCTAGAAGGACCATCAGAGACCTTCCTCAAAGCCAGATGGGCCAGAAGACCTGCCCGCTGTGGCTCATGAGTAAGTAAGAGAATGGGGGGAAGAGCCTGGGCCTTTCCGCATCCCCTACCCCACACACTGTGGGTCAAAGAGAAGGGACGAAGGACACACTGGCCAAAGACCCAGTTACTTGGATTCTGGGTGAGAGTGTAATGTACTCACCATAGTGATTATATAACCTACTATTACTGTGTGTGTGTGTGTGTGTGTGTGTGTGTGTGTGTGAGAGAGAGAGAGAGAGAGAGAGAGAGAGAGAGAGAGAGAGAGAGAGAGACTAGGAAGTGTACTAATTCTTCCCGTGCATTATCTCCTGTAGTTGTCAAAACCACTCTCTGAAAGATACTATTCTTATCCTCACTTCAAGAGGAGGGTTGAAGCCCGGTATTTGCCTCACTTAGTAGAGCCAGGACTTGAACCCACCCAGCGGGACTCCAGATCGCATGATCGGAACTACGGGCTGCCTTCCTGATTTATTCATAGTTCCCTTTCAGCAGGAAGAGAAAATACTTTCTGTACAAAAGTTATTTTGAAGGCAGTAATATCTTGTTTTGGTAGTGATTACAGATCTAAATATACCCAGAGTGTTTTCTCTATTCAGATGTATATGAAACGCTTCATAGTCCAGATGGGCACATGTGGAGGCCAAAAGGGCTCTGCTGTACGAGGTTACCCTGCTGACATTCTGCCCTGGGGCATGCCTGGCGCGTGGAAAATACCCATTTTCACCAGTTGTAAAGACGGGCCTGGGCTCCGATGAGAAGACGGTGATGATGAAACCCAGCTTTGTGCCTGAGCCTCTGGGCCTGGGATCGCAAAGGACCTGGCTCTCACGTGCGTCAGCGGTGTTCCCCACCCTGATGCAGCCCACAGCTCTGAGCGGATCCGGTCTCTTGCCTGTCTCCCTACGACTTCTTAAAAACCACTTCCTTTGACTCTCATCCTGTTAATATTTGAGATTAGTGTGGAGAATTCAACACATACTCTAAACGTTTTTTAAAAATCAACTTTATTGGGGCGCCTGGGTGGCGCAGTCGGTTAAGCGTCCGACTTCAGCCAGGTCACGATCTCGCGGTCCGTGAGTTCGAGCCCCGCGTCAGGCTCTGGGCTGATGGCTCGGAGCCTGGAGCCTGTTTCCGATTCTGTGTCTCCCTCTCTCTCTGCCCCTCCCCCGTTCATGCTCTGTCTCTCTCTGTCCAAAAATAAATAAAAAACGTTGAAAAAAAAAATTTAAAAATCAACTTTATTGAGGTATACTTTACATAAAGCGTGCCTATTTTATGCTGAATAATATTCCATTGTCTACACCACAGCAGGGAGTGATTGGGAATGTTACTTCAAGTTTGCTTCTCTGGAATACATTTGATCGTGATAAATTGTCTCTTTTACATGTTGCTGGATTCTGTTCGCTAATATTTTGTCAAGGAATTTTGTGTCTTCGTTTATGAAGAATATATTACCTGTAATGGCTTTGTCTTAGTATCAGGGAGGATACCAGCCCCATTAAAGGAGTAGAGAAGCAATTCCCTCTTCTTTTGTTTCCCAAAAGTGTCTCTATGATTCATATTATCGCTTCCCTAAATTTTTGGTAGAATCAACCAGTGAATCCATGTGGGCCTGGAGTTTTCTTTATCAAGAAAGTTTTTGAGGGGCGCCTGGGTGGCCCAGTCGGTTAAGCGGCCGACTGCGGCTCAGGTCATGATCTCGCGGTCCGTGAGTTCGAGCTGCGCGTCGGGCTCTGTGCCGACAGCTTGGAGCCCGGAGCCTGTTTCGGATTCTGTGTCTCCCTCTCTCTGACCCTCCCCTGTTCATGCTCTGTCTCTTCCTGTCTCAAAAATAGACGTTTAAAAAAAAAAGTTTTTGATAACAAATTCAAGTTTTAAGAAGTACAGAGCCTCCTTAGGCGTTTATTGTTAATCAGTTGTTTACTTTATGCCTTTCGAGGACTGTCCATTTCATCACAGAGGTCGAGCACATTGGCATAACGTCATTCCTAATAATCCCTTACTGGCTTTCTCATGCCCCTAGAATCTGAGCGGTATCTCCTCCTTCATTCTTAATACTGGCAAATTGTGTCTCTCTCTCTCTCTCTCTCTCTCTCTCTCTTTTTCCTTGATCAGTCTGGCTAGAGATTTATCAGTTTTATTAATTTTCTTTCAGATTTTCTGCTCTTGATCTCAATGATTTCTCTCTACTTTTTGCCTGTTTTCCATTTCATTTATTTACATAGCCTGTTGCCTTCCTTCTTACTTTGGGCTTAACTTGCTTTTCTTTTTCTAACTTCTTAAAATGGAAGCATGGGTCTTTGATCGTTTACTCATTTTTTTTTTTGTTTGTTTTTTTATGTAAAGCTTTTTTGAACTATAAATTTCCCTCCAAGCATGGCTTTGGCTGCATTCTACAGATTTTTGATATATTTTTATCATCATTCAGTTCAAGATATTTTCTAATTTGCCTCGTTATTCATTCTTTGTCTCATGAGTTATTCAGAAGTATGTTGTTCAATTTTTAAATATCTGAGGGGCTTTCCTGATAGATTTTTGTTATTGATTTTTAACTTCAACCGTGGTCAGGAAACACATTCTGCACGATTTTTAGGCTTGTTTTAGACTCAGCTTATGATCTGTCTGATGAATGTTCCCTTTGCACCTGAAAAGTGTATGTATTCTACTCTTTGGGGAGGTGGAACACGTGTGTCATTCAGGTCAGGTTAGTTGAGAGCGTGATTCGGAAGTTCTGTCTTACTGATTTTCTATCTGCTTGTTCTAGTAAAATACTAAGAAAGGCCTGTGATTGACTCTTTTAGGAGCACACACATTTCGGATTTGTTATACCTTCTGGATGAAGTCACCCTTCTGAGCTTTTATTCTTTTCCTTTCTTTGTTTTTAAAATCATTCTTGTGACCTTCCTTTTGTTTATAAATGATGGGCTTTATTCCCCTGAAGTTTTCCCCTCTCCTTGGGCAGAGGAAACTTTCCTTGGATTAGGGTGCCCTAGAGGCTGAACACGTAGGTAGGGCTCAGAGGGGCAGTGGAGGTATGGGTGAGCAGGAGGTCAGACTGGTTAACTTTATTTCCCCTCTGATTTACAACGTAGAAGAGTCTGTGGAGGATTTGAAAAGACAGCCGCAAGATTTCTCAGCTTCGGGGAGGAAGTGTTGAGCGTTTGTAGTTTGGTGAAGCCTCTCTGCACCTGTAGAGGGCGCCCTCTGAGAGTTTGCTCAGGGCACTGCAAGCGTCTCAGGTAGAATCCCAGCTTTGGCTCCACGGGGAGAAATTGATCTCGGCACAGTTTTTAACTCCTTTTGGAGATGACAAAAGGAGTGTGGGGGCCAGTGGCCATACGTGGTACTGCCTATGTGAAAGCCATTTTATTTTCTGTTATGGAGGCCCTCTTCCCATGCCCAGATTGCACTTCCCAGGCACATGTTCCCGTGTAGTCAGCTCCCAGGGTGATCGATCGATCACCCTTGCTTCATGGTATTGCTGACCTAAACACCCTGGCCCTCCTAGGATGCTTACCCATTTCTCTCTCTTCAGTAGCTCCAGATACATGCGCAAAGACCTTTTTTTGTTTGTTTGTTTTTTTAAGATATGAAAGTGAATTTATTTAGAATGGGAAAAACACAATTTACAAAGACAAGCAAGATCTTTTTGAACCAAGCTGTTTAATTACCCGCTTTACTTTAAGGGGGTTTCTCAACTCAGTCACTTACAAGCCACCTTTAGGATTTTTGCCATAACCTTTGGTCAGCTGTTCTATCATTTGCATAGTATTTTTCTTCTTAAAAATTTTTTTTATGATGTTTATTTATTTTAGAGAGAGAGAGAGAGAGAGAGAGAGAGAGAGCATGAGCAGGGGAGGGGCATAGAGAGAGGGAGACACAGACTCCGAAGCAGGCTCCAGGCTCTGACCTGTCAGCACAGAGACCGACACGGGGCTCGAACTCACAGACCGTGAGATCACAACCTGAGCCGAAGTGGGAGGCTCAACTGACTGAGCCAGCCAGGCGCCCCTGCATAATATTTTTCTTTACGTAAACTCATTTTGAAAACTTAGCCTCATTCTAGAAACAGAATCACAGGTTTTATTTGCTCTTTATATATTTCTCTATATACATGTTTATATTCAAATTATAAATGTTTGCCCATCTGTGTCACCTAACATCCGTCACGTACCACTTTGTGAGTATACACGTCACCCTGTGGAAACTGTTGATCTGGGACAAATGTGAATTTGACCGTGACCTTGGAGAGAGGGGAGAAACAGAGTAGTACTTGCAGTGGTCCAAGAGGAAATGCTCTCTGCCTGTGGCCGGGAGGCACTGGTTCCTTCATGAGGGAAGAGGGAGGGAGTAGCAGAAGAGGCAGGGGTAGCTTTTTCTCAGGGGGCAGATCCTGTCATTGTGATTCCCTTATTCTGTGGGAATGCCGTACATTTCAATTTTTTTTTAATGTTTTATTTAGTTTTGATAGACAGAGCATGAGTGGGGGAGGGGCAGAGAGAGAGGGAGACACAGAATCCGAAGCGGGCTCCAGGCTCCAAGCCGTCAGCACAGAGCCGGGCTCGAACTCAGGAACCGCGAGATCATGACCTGAGCCGAAGTCGGATGCTCAACTGACTGAGCCACCCAGGCGCCCCAGGAATGCTGTGCATTTCAGAACTAGCCACAGCCACAGTTCAAACACTCCAGGAAATAGTTGGTGAATGAATGATTCAATTAATAAGTAGGAAGCAGAGGGTATGCAGAGTTTTATCTTGTTACCAGTTTAGACTTTTCATTCTCACTATTACCCTCAATTAACTTAAATAGTCTTCAATTTACCGCCTTTCTTATTCCAGTGGGGGAATTGCAGGGTGTATCTTAATGTCCTGTGTTTTACTTGAGAAGGGTCTTCTGTGGTCCTGGGAGGAAACTCCCGCAAGGGGACTATTTCCAGTTTGAGGAGACTTTACCAAAGGACTGTTACCAAAGGTGCGGTCAGGTGCAGGGAAACCGCAGGGGATAGTGCGTGCGGTCCCTCAGGCTGGTCCTTCCCCCAAGGATGTGGCTACAGGCACCCAGAGGCAGAGGGAGCCGTGTGGAGAGCGGTCAGCAGGGCTGTGACCAGGGATGGAACCCGCTCCCGGTGGCCGTGCCGGCAGAGGACATACCCTCACCACACTTTCCTTCCATGTCGCCTGTGCCTCCCTTTGACCAAACTCATCCAGAAGCCAGAGGGAAAGGAGCCTGTTGTCAGGGCTCAGCGGGTCGGGGCAGGGAGCGCCGTGGAAGAGAGGGCTGGTCTGGAAGGGAGGGTGTCTTTTTGGTCTTACTTCCACCCTGTGCTCTCTGTGTAAGGTCATAGGGCAGGGGGCTTCCTAACTTTTTTTTTTTTTTTTTTCTTTTGGAGAAAAAGGCAATATTTGTACATATAAAAGGAACAGCCGATATTGCTAACTGCTTACTTCCCGCCGGGTGCTCTGTGTATCCCATTCTCATTGAATTCTCCCAGTGACCATTCAGAGAAGATCGTGCTTTTCTTCTTCCTGTTACAGACGAGGAAGCCGGAGCTTAGGGAGGCTAAAGTAACTCGTTTGAGACAAGGGCAGAGTGACACGGAGAGCATCGGGCCGTGGGATTCCTGAGCCCCGGGCCTCCGGCAGTGCTCTGCTGCAGACACTTGGAAGGAGTCTCTGTGCAGGCAGGCGTCCATGGAGAGCTTGCTGTGAGCCGGACAGGGTGCCAGGGGCTGACGGCAAGGAGCAGTAAGCTGGACCCTGCCCCCCGCTTCAAGGAGTTTTCCGTCTGGTGGGAAAGGCACACGTTAAACAGCCAGTGCCCCGGATGTGTGGGAGAGATTGTGAAACGTACTAATAAGGACACCATGAGCGATGGCGTCGGGCTTCTGTTCACTGGGGGTCCGGGAGAAGACTTTCCTGCTGAGGGTTTGGGGTCAGCAGAGAGCTGGAGGGGGTCAGACTGGGGACGAGGAGTCAGGCAGGGAGCACTCCCGGTGACAGTATGTGGGGATTTCCCCTGAAGCGCCAGTCGAGAGACCCTACCCAGGCAGCTCTGCCTCTGTTTCCGTTCTTTTCCATTTGTATCGTCGTCTGACCCAGCCGCTGTCAGAAAAGGGGGGCGGAAAGAAACAACCCCAGCGTGTCTCTAACCTGGTGGGTAGTATTTTCCGGTTTAGAAGTTCTTATGTTTTGTAAAAGGATCAATTACAAAATACGGTTCTGCTTACTCTTTAGTTTTTATTTAGCCCTGATCCAGTCTGCTTACCCCAATCCAGTCCACAGAATGCTGATTAAGTATGTAGTAAGTGCAAAATCATTGCAGGGTTGGAGACGGGCGGGCCTCAGACTCTTCCTCAAGGAGTGACGGCCTGATGAGTGAAGAGAAACTTGTGTCACACACACGTTTGTCCCACGAGGGGGATAAAAGAGTTTTGTGTTTTCCTGAAGTGTGTCGGCTGTTTCTGGCCATTTCTGCATTTGCTTAATGTACTGTTATGGTTGGAACAAGTTAGTGTTTAGTGGATTGTTAGTGTTCTCTTTGGCATTTCTCTCCGTGAAATCTACCGTGTATGTTCTCGGGAACGTTACAAGTCAGGTAGGAACAAAATCTCGTTCTGCACGTGTGCAGTGAATTCAGAATTAGTGGAACACGGTCGCCGTGCTAAAGCATTGCCAAGAAGTGCCAGATCTGAACGGGCCACTGTGCGTTTAGGAAACCAGGCCTCAGGTGTAACCAGGGCTGGGAAGGAGAGCTCTGTGAATTTGGGAACGGGTGTAGCCTCCTGGCATGCTTTGTCTGTCCCGACCGGCTCCCTAGTTGAAAGTCGGAGGCCCAGGGGTGCTTCCTCACGGTGCGAATCGCTCACACGTGCACCACTGCCCATCTGAGCCCCGAGTGTCATTTTCCCAGATCTGACCAGAGATGACTGATTTAGTAACTATTGCTAATTGGTGTTCTGGAAAGCTCAAGATGGGCTGGTTTTTTGTTGGTTTTTTTTCCTCTCTTTCTGTAACATGTAAGGGCTTGTATAGGAGGTAGATGATGAGTGAAATTGTAATTCTTTCCCAAGCTTAATACATTGTTGAAATGTTTTAGGAAAAACTGAGGCCCACAGGTACCTGAAGAAATTTTTCTTCATTAATATAAAACAAACCGCCAAACAAATATTTTGCCCCTGTTACGTGCCAATTTCACATATTAATTGAGAGGCGCAAAATCAGAAACCCAACAGGCGAGCGGAAGGAACTTGGTTGGCCTGTTTTTCTGGAAAATGGCTCGTGAGCAAGTGAAACCTAAGCCCCGTGAGGATGGAATCCACCGTAAAGAGCTGTGTCCCTGTGTCCCTGCCTCACTGCGGCGCCGAATGGATAGTTACGGGACGACTGGGAAGAAAGGAAATCATGAATTGGCTTTATGTCATTAATATGCTACTACAATTTTTCTGTGGTTGTATAAAAAGTCAGGGGAATGAGAAAACGAAACCTCCTTTTTCTGCGGGACCCTCGCAGACCTGGTGAAAGCCCTGTGGCGCGCGAGAAAGCCCTCGAGTGGGGAAGCAGAGTGGGTTCCGGGCTCAGCTCCGCCCCTCGGCTGTACTGTCCCCTTGGGCGTGTCGCCTCACCTTCTTTCTGTCACTCATCAAATGAGTTTTGGACTCCCCCTTCCTACTTCCCAGAGCGGGCGAGCCAGCAAATGAGATCACAGGGGCAGCAGTGCCTGCCCTCCTGAGCTCCTCTGACTCTCCAGCGGGGAGCAAAGGCCAGAGCCATCCCTCCAGCTGCCCGGCACCCACAGAGGGCCCGATTCCGCTGGGTGGTGTGTGCCCTGCCTTCTAGATCATACACGCCTGTGAACTCACGACCCCGCCAGGAAGGAGGAAGGCGGGCAGGGTCACCTGTGTGTTTCTGTGTGCGATGGGCCCGTGCATTTGTTTCAACTTCAGGAAATGGAAGATAGCGTCGGCCCGCTCGCCCAGCTGGTTCTCCTAAATTTGTTCAGGTAGCGTCCTCATGGAGTTCAAAACTCCTAAGCTGCTAAGGAGAGAACGGGGGAAGGCTCCCTTCCTCTTCACTGGCCTGGCCACAGTCTCGTTCTCAGGACTCTCAGCTCTTCCTAATCTCCACGGCCCTTTCTGCTTAGGCGTTGAGTCTCCACAAAGAGATTTTGGAGCGGCGAGTGTCTCTCCTTGGAAGAGGGTAATAGCGCCCTTATCGCAGGGAGGGACGGCGAAGGAGTGTGGCGGAAGATGGTGTAGACATCTAAGCAAATGCTCTTGTTCCCATCTGTGGTACATCCAGGCTTGCCTTTCCACGTACAGTTTAGAGAATACTTTTGGGGCGCCTGCGTGGCTCAGTCGGTTAAGCGTCTGACTTCGGCTCAGGTCATGATCTCGTGGTCTGTGAGTTCGAGCCCCGCGTCGGGCTCTGTGCTGACGGCTCGGAGCCTGGAGCCTGCTTCCGATTCTGTGTCTCCCCCTCTCTCGGACCCTCCCCCGTTCATGCTCTGTCTCTGTCTGTCTCAAAAATAAATAAACATTAAAAAAAAATTTCAGAGAATACGTTCAATTTTCTCGAGAGGATAACCAGAAGTCTTTCACACACGCGATGCAAATATCTTCCAAATCTGAGAAGCTGGACCGTCTTGTGCCTTCAGCATCTATTCAGATTGACTGTTGAGTCTCAGGCAGCCTCGCTCTCGTGGAGTAATTAAACAAACCCCCTTCTGTTCCGCCCGCTGGCAGTCCTCTCGGACTTATCATTCTAGACAGGTGTGGAGGAAAATCTGGAACCGTTTTCAGATTGTGCACATGGTTCTCTTTGTGATAGCTACTGGGCATTACCCTCTCCCCCGAAAAGGTGGTTTATTAATATGTGCATGCCTAACTTTTAGATTTTGTATGGGTGGAGAAAATGAACAGCATGTCGTACACACTGTGTGGGGTAGATGCTATTTAAATCTGGTTCGAGCTGCTGAACATCTCACTAACACGGGATCACTGGCTGGAGTCCAGGTTGGTGGGGTTGTGTTTTTTGTTTTTTGGGTTTTTTTCTTTTTTCTTTTGAAGAGGGGTCAGACTTTAGAGAACCAAGCCATCTGTCCAGCAAATTATTTTAAGGCTTTTAATAACAAATAGTTCGCGATACATTTTCACGTGTGGAGTAGAAAATTAAGGTCTTGCGAAACTGATATCTTTAGAAATGTCTTCCACATTCTGTTTTGCTAATCATTTTGGTATTGTAATCCCAGTTTGGTAGCGTACATCTTTGTACTAATGTTTTTGCAGAATTAATTAGTTCATTAAAAGCAACATTTTAAAACGGGCATGTCAGTAAGGCAGTACATTCGTTTAGAAGGCTTTTGCTTCTAAGAGGCGTCAAGCTACCAAAACAGATGCAGGGGTTTTGTAGCTGCATATGAAGCCGGGAGACTTTGAAGAATCTCTCCTCCTTTCTTTGAGGTTTGTTTGTGGAGCACTCCCGTTGCTGTTGTTAGACACCTTTGGTGGCTACTGTAATGAACTCCCCAGCACCTCCAGTCTTCATCTGCAGAGAACTTTGCATTTTGGGTGTTTCGTAACTGCCGAGTCTGGGTCTCCATGGCTTACTTTTAAGGTCCTGCCTGCTCATTCCGCAAATACTTAGGGAGCGTCTCGAGGGTACCAGGCAGCGTGGCAAGGTGCTGGGATTCAGCATGGAATAAAGCGGCCATACCACCCCTCAGAGAATCCTTTTGGGGAGCTAGACATTAAGCAGATAATCACTAGAAAAAGTACTCGATTACAAGCGGGACGAGAGCGACAAAGAGAGTTCAAAGCGCCGTAAGAAGTTAGGTGGGGTTCACGGACCCATATGGGCTGAAGGACGGTCAGGGAAGGCTCCCTGAGAAGGCGTCAAAAAAAGACTTGACACGTGAGCTGGACCGACCTGGACGTGGGGACAGAAGCAGTTGTGAGAAGACCCTTCTGGGCAGAGAAGGCGGCGTGCAAGGTAGTGCAAGCCTGCTCAGGGTTGTGGAAGGAGGAGGCCAGCCGAGGCTGGAGCGGTAGCAGCAGCCGGAACGCCGGCCTCCTTGGCCCCCTTACGACTTGAGACTTCAGTTCGCCACCTAGCTGTGCCTTAAGCAGCGATGCAGGGAGCAGGGACCTCTTTCTTGGTACAAGCAAGGAGCTTCTGGGTGATGTGGCTTTGGAGGGCAGAAATGGTTACTCACTTCCAGATGACCTCTCAGGTCATAGAAGTAGGTCCTTGACTCTGTCGGAAAGACTAAGCAACAGTGAGAGGCAGTAGTTCAAACGCAAGCAAACAGACGAAGCTAACCTTGCCCTCTCATCATGGCTGCCGGAGAACTGTAGATGGTCGTGTGTAAAATGTGCAGACCGTGTGTTTTCGTTTTCGGAGCCTTCCTGGAGGGTTCTGTGACCCAGGAAGATCACGAGACACGGAGAGAAGAAATTGGAGAGCCTGATCGTCTTTTCTGTGTTTGTAGAAAGCCTTTCGGTTTTGGAGGCAGTACTTGTGTGTGATGCCACGAGGCCGCAGAGGGGTGGTGGACCAGCGGTCCGGGGCTCCCTGGGGAGGGGCGGTACGGGGCATTTATGCAGACCACCTCTCGGAGATGCTGCTCATCCCTAGACTGACGCGGCCTCCGATGAGAGGCCCTCTGGGTGCCCGGTGTTCTAGAATTCTCTGATGAAGGACACTGAAAGGAGCGGGCCAAGCTACTTGAAGACAGAAAGAACAAGGCTTATGGGGCTTCAGAAATTAACGTTAGAAGTCTGAGAATGGTGTGATCATTTCTGATGCTGCAGAGGATGTTGAAGTGGTTGGGCGTGAAGCTTGGTCCCAAAGAAGCCTTTGGAAACTTTGGGAAGAATTGCTTGGATTGCACTGGGAAGAATGGGATCGGAAACCATCGAGAGTCTGACTGGAACTGGAGGGCAGAGCAGGGAGACCGGATTCTCTAATTGCTGAAAAGTTAACTTTCTGCCTGAAAATACCGAAGTTCTGAATCACACCTTGATGTGAACCTGTGACTTCTAGGAGTCTGTGTTTCTAGCCCGATCCTTGGACTGTAAGCCAGCTCATCGGCCGAGTGCTTTGGGAGGAGAGCTTCAGGCAGCTCTGCATTTCGAAAGGCCTCTGTCATGTAAATAGGAACAGCAATCTTTCCAAGTTATTACCCCGTTAACAGGTTGACAGATATGTGCAAATTGTGACTCACTGCTCAATTTGGCACTAAATTAATGTCTCTCCGCGCCGCGTCTGCTCAACTGTAAACTAGTCCCCACTGCTGCGTTACTGCTTGTTTGCCTATATTCCGAAGGTAGAAATTAAAGGAACTTGATCCTGCCACAGAACGGAGTGGAGCATATGGTGGACGTGTAGGAGGAGAGCACGCTGTTCCTCCCTGCCCTCAGCCCTGCACTCAAAGGGGGGCACGACGTGTCGCCGAGCTCTGCGCAGACGCTGATGGGCTCACGGCAGCGCGACGAGGACCACCCCCCCCCCATGCCGACCCCCACCCACGGCGGGAGGAAAGCGACATTTTGTCTCTAGCTTTTTAATTTGACGTTCCTAGCTTTCCTTATTTCTGTCAAGTTACTAGCGATGGATTTGCGTCTTAAAGGTTGGGTGTATCTGAAAATGAAATGTTTTGATTTTTGCTTCTAGGATTTAGACATTGTTTTCCTCAGTTAAAAACGCAGCTGACTTTCTCTCTCTTTTTGGCAAACACATAATGTCACCTGTGAAAAGAAAATTTGCATCTCCTTTATGTTAGGCGTGCGAGTGAAAAACAGTCTCCTTGAGGTTCATTTTTGACTCCTACTAAAATCTTTGGATTGAGTTTGCTGAGCTTTATCTGAGATCACTGCTCGGGGAGGACACCAAAAATGCTGCCCCACGCCTCGCTACCTTCCTGAGTTGACAGGTCTCCCGCATAAGGGAATCCAGAAATGGCAGGGGACATTTGTCGTCTGCCTGTGTAGAACTCTGGCCCTCACTAAAAGCAAGCACAGCCAGGTAGTTGGCGTGGGATCCTGGAAATCCACACGCTGAACTTGGTTTCTGGCATCATCACGTGACCTACTCGTCCCCTATTTCTCTAGCCTAAAGAGACAAGTCTTCCAGAAAGCGTCTTGAAACCTTCAAGGTGAAAGGTACAAGGGAGAGCAAATTATGATGTTACCTTTGTACTGATGTCTCATATACTCATTTGCATTCTTCTGTCCAGAGCTATGATGGTTATTGATTGAGGATTGGTTCCAAAGACACTGCCCACCCCCCTCTCCATTAGCATATACTTAGCAATGACCTCCAATCACACAGGACAGTGGATTTTTGCTTCCTGCTGAGTCTGAAATAATTGGGTTTAGACTACGCACACAGATTTCGAGAAGTATGTAAATGCAGAAATGTTTCCAGTGTCTTGGTGTAGACTTTTGACATGAAGTTTGCCAGGTGTCTTCTGCCGTTTCAACATCAGGCATCAGGCAGTGATGAAACATGAGTTAGCTTCCTCCTTTCTTCCTCTTTTTACCTATTTGTGGCTTAGAGCCAAGGTTGTATCATGAAGCTGTTAATCTAGAGGGGGGCTGTGGGAGATGATGTGCGGTGTCTTGGTCTGTTCCTTACCATCCAGGAAAGGTTGTTTCCTCGCCCATTTTAAATCGACGGAATATGGGGGGAAGGCCCATGGCTAGCTGCGTCGGTAGAACATGCAACTCTTGATCCTTTGGGGTCGTGAGTTCGACCCCCACATTGGGTGTAGAGATTACTTTAAAAAAATAAAATCTTAAAAAAAAAAAAAAAAGGAACAGAATGGGGCCTCACTTTTAAGAAATACCTCTTGTTGTCTCTGAGCCAGTTCACTTTTTAAGGCCTTGCCCTCATCTTCTGGTCCTTTCCAGAGGTGGGAGAGGGCTGTTGGGTACTGAGTTCCTAGACGTCTGCACCCTCTCTTCTCGCACTTCTCTGGTCCAGTCTGCTTACTATCCTTGTTGTTTACCACTGGGCCCCCTTGGTTTTTTCTCCCTTCTTCAGCTCCAAGTCTGAAACTGTGCAGGGTATTCTCTAAGGAAACCTGATAGGTTCATCAGTACCGTTACTCCCCAACTTTCATAACTGATACATTGGTGTTCACTTTTTTTTTTTTTAAGTTTATTTATTTGTTTTGAGAGCGAGAGCAGCGCAAGTTGGGGAGGGGCAGAGAGAGAGAGAGAGAGAGAGAGAGAGAGAGAGAGAGAGAGAATCCTAAGCAGTCTGTGCACCGTCAGCGCAGAGCCTCATGCGGGACCTGAACCCACAACCCATGAGATCTCGATCTGAGCCGAAGTCGGATGCTTAACTGGCTGAGCCACCCAGGTGCCCCCATTGGTGTTCCCTTTTTAACAAATGGCTTAATGTCGTCTATCTTTCGTGAGCCCCCGGTTTTGAACTAAAATCTTTCCACATTGTGAGTGGAGAGTTAATCTCCCTCTTCCCCCAAGAGAATGTAGCTTTTATATGTCCCTGATCTAATGGATGTGTAATTTAATTTGTCATATCCAATGGATATGAAATCCAATGCAGAATCCTTAATAGATAGTTTTGCATCTCAGCTATTGTATTATACATCCCCTTTGTATCCAGTGTGATTGGTGGTGAGCACAAACATTGGTATGATTTTATCCTCAAAGGATGTAAGCCAGACCCAGCTCTGCTGATACTGTGGGTTGGCACGGAGGGGAGAGTTCCACCGGAGGGGAGAGTCCACTGGAGGGGAGAGTTCATCCTGCTAAGAGAAGCATTTTGCAGAGCAGGCCCATGATGTGCCAATAAGAGTATTTGTAATTTTCGAGTCCTTAATATGTGCCAGGTACCATGCTAAGTACTTGATGTCAGTGGTTATGAAACTCAACGATTATTAAACCGTAAGAGGGTTAAGTTCCATTTGGGCGAGGAGAGGAGAAGACTCTTGCAGAGGAATGTCTCCAGGAAAAATGGAACTGACAGATTGCCTGATATGTGTGACTGTAGTGAGAGAAGTTTTAGAGTCAGAGAGTTCCGGGATAAAATTGCAGTAGACATAGAAAACTAACCAAGTGAAAATTAAAGCAAAACAGAAAGTCGTACAAGTAAATAAATGTACTCACGAGCCACGTGTGGCTCAGCTACTTAAAATATATAAAGAGATGTTAGAATGTACATGCAAAATACTGATTTAAGCAAAAATTACGATGTGAACTTGAATTAATTAGAACCAACCAGGAAAACAGGAGCTCAGGTATTTAAAACAGAGAGAATTTGATACAGGGAATTAGTTATTCAGGCGATTGAAGTGAGAAGCCAAACGGGACGGCGAGGCTGCTAGAGACGAACAGTGACAGGAGACTGCTGCCGTTTCTGGACTAGAAGGCAGAAGGAGGGGCTTCCGTGTTGGAGCCCAGCGGCCAGCGTGGTGACAGAGCTAAATTCTGATCTCCTAGGGAAGAAAGTCACGAGGTCACACGTTAAAATGAAAACGCATCCTAGCCACAGCAATCAGACAACATAAGTAAAAGGCATCCAGATTGGCAAGGAAGAAAAAACTTTCACTATTTGCAGATGACATGATACTGTATATAGAAATCCCAAAAGACCACCAAAAAACTGCTAGAACTGATAAATTAGTAAAGTCTCAAGTTACAAAATCAGCATACAGAAATCTGTTGAACTTCAGTACACCAATAACAGAGCAGCAGAAAGAGAAATTAGGGATTCCGTCCCATTCACAATTGCACCAGAAAGAGTAAGATACCCAGGAGTGAAGATAACCAAAAAGGTGAAAGCTTGGACTCTGAAAACTACAAGCCAATGATGAAAGAAATTGAGGAGGACACAAAGAAATGCAAAGACATTCCGTGCTCATGGATTGGAAGGACAGATATTGTTAGAATGTCAGTACCACCCCAAACGGTCCACATTTAATCAATCCCCTATCAAAATACCGACAGCGTTTTTCACAGAAGTAGAACAAACAATCCTAAACTGTGTCTGGAAACACAAAAGACCCCAAAGAGCCAAAGCAGCCTTGAAAACGAAAAGCAAAGCTGGAAGCGTCACAACTGCAGACTTCAAGTCATATTACGGAGCAGTAGTCATCAAAACGGTATGGTGCTGGTACAAAACTAGGCATGCAGACCGGTGGGACAGCATAGGAATCCAGAAATGAACCTGTAACTGTATAAGCAGTCTTCGACAAAGCAGGAGAAAATAGCCAGTAGGAAAGAGTCTCTTCCACAAATGGTGTTGGGAAAACTGGACAGCCACATTCAAGAGAATGAAACTGGACCATTCTCTTTCACCATACCCAAAAATAAATTCAAAATGGATTGAAGGCCTAAACGTGAGACCTGAAACCATAAACGTCCTTGAAGAAAGCAGTCAGTAACTTCTCTGACATTGGCCGTAACAACTTTTTTCTAGATAGGCCTCCTGAAGCAAAGGAAAGCAGAAGTCAACTATTGGGACTACATCAAAATAAAGAGCTTCTGCACAGTGGGAAAAAAAAAAAAATCAACAAAACTGAAAGGCAGAATGGGAGAAGATATTTGCAAGTGACATATCTGGTAAAGGGTTAGTATCCAAAATCTACAAAGAACTTACAAAACTCAACACTTCAAAAAGGAATAATCCAATTTAAAAGTGGGCAGAAGGCATAAATAGACATTTTTCCAAAGAAGACTTACAGGTGGCCAACAGACACATGAAGAAATGCTCAACATGACTTATCATCAGAGAAATGCAAATCAGTGCGGTATCCCCCTCACACCTGTCAGAATGGTTAAAACCAACAAGACAAGAAACAACAAGTTTGGCGAGGATGTGGAGAAAGGGGCACCGTCTTGCACTGTTGATGGAAATGCAGACTGGTGGAGACACTGTGGAAAACGGTATGGAGGTGGCTCAAAAAATTAAATACGGAACTACCCGATGATCCAGCAGCCGCACTACTGGGTATTTACCTAAAGAATTCAGTAATGCTAATTCAAAGGATACATGCCTCCCAATGTTTATAGCAGCAGGTATTTACAGTAGCCCAATTATGGAAATAGCCTGAGCGTCTCTCAGTTGATGAATGGATTAAGAATAAGTTACATAAGTGGTGTATATACATACACAGTGGAATATTACCCAGCCATAAAAAGAACGAAATCTTGCCATTTGCAATGACATGGATGGGGCTGGAGAGTATTATGCTGAGTGAAATAAATCAGTCAGAGAAAGACAAATATTACATGATTCCACTCATGTGGAATTTAAGAAACAAAACGAATGAGCAAAGGGGGTTAAAAAAGAAAAAAAGAGTGAGAGGCAAACCAAGAAACAGACCCTTAACTCTGTAGCGAACAAACGGATAGTGACCAGTGGGGAGGCTGGCTGGGGGGATGGGTTAAACAGGTGACGGGGATTAGGGAGCACACTTGTCGTGATAAGCACCGGGTGATGCACGGAAGTGTCGAATCACTATATTGTACACCCGAAACGAACATTACGCCGTACGTTAACTAACTGGAATTTAAATAAAAACTTAAAAAAAAAATGAAATGAAAAAGCCAGAACTGGCATTAAAAATGTGTCACGTGGAAATACAGAGGTAAATGCCAGAAGAATTCACTGAGAACTGGTTGGCCCTGAAAGGCACAAGGAGGAACAAGGGAGTAGTACTTTTTGTAAAAAGAACTTGTAAATGCCATTTGCCTCCTTGACTCTGTTGCACTGATTAGCAAATGGAAGAGAGAAGTCCTTAGTACCTCGTAGATGTGCGTTTCTTTGACTGAGTTTCCAGTTCATACGTGTGCATTTCTTTTTCCCACGTAGGTATGTTGATGATGTGATCAGCCGCATCGACAGGATGTTTCCTGAAATGTCCATCCACTTATCCAGGCCCAATGGAACATCAGCAATGCTTCTGGTAAGTTCTACCGGACCTATCCGTAGGGCCACGCAGAAGAAGACTGGCCTCACGGTTAGGTCTCTGGTTCTGTGTCGTAGGATCTAGAAAATGAGGTTAAATCCCAGTTTGATGGTGAGTGGCATATCTCTGTTCACTGGCATTCTGTAGTTCAGAAATTTTGCACATTGAAACTTTGCTTTTGAATGAAATTGCAGAGCCCATCTACGTATTAACCAGAGAGGAAATATCCTGAAGGACCATGTCACCTGTGAGTCGGTCCATGATGTTTTTGTGAATCTGTTTCATGCTGTCCAAAGACCAGAGAAATGCCCAGCTATTGGAGCCTGCTCGGGAAAACACCACCTTAAAACAGAACCAGGTTCTGTGGAAAGTCACTTCTAAAATCCCATTATGTATTTGAAAAATGTGTTCTGAGACCTTACCGCTGATGGTTTCTAATTTGGGCGTTTCTGATTTCGAGTTGCTCTGAGCACGTATTCCTCATAACTGCACCACCGATGTTTATGTCCTCTTGAATTCACCAAAGACCCGCGTGCTCGGGAAATAGAACAGAACACAAATGCTGAGTTGTATTTAATTAGAAAGACAGAGACCTCAGTGATGTGGAGCTCTCCTAATCGTCTGTGTGATGACGGGTGCTGGAAGAACCCTTCTCTGAACACAGGTTTTGAGGAGCCACCACATTTTACAGAAAGCAGAATCGGGGCACCTGGGTGGCTCAGTCGGCTGAGCGTCCGACTCTTGATTTCGGCTCAGGTCACGATCCCACAGTCAGGAGATCGAGCCCGCTGTCCATCTCTGTGCTGAGCGAGGAGTCTGCTCGGGATCCTCTCTCTCTGCCCCTCCCCTGCTCATTCTCTCTCCCTCTCTCTGTTTCTCTAAAGTAAATAAATCAACATTAAAAAAAAAAAAAAGTAGATGTAATTGAATCAGAGTGATGGTGTTTTGTGGGCATCAGGGAGATGGGATTCAGGATGGAGTGTTTTTCGTGTCTTGTCAGTTGCTGCTGCTCTGGGGCCTCGTGTGAACGCCCCATACGTTAGCATTTCTGACTTTTGCAGATTTTTATAAAGAGCCAGTCACCCAGGATGAGCCACTGTTCACTCTAGCCATTCACCTGAGAACAGGCTTACTGTGTGTGCGTGCGTGTGTGCGCGCGTGCGTGCGTGCGTGTGTGTGTGAGCGCGCATTGTGTTTTTTTCTCGTAAGAGATGTGGGCTTATGAAATAAATGCGTGTTGTTTCGTTTGTGAGAAAAAATTAGTGAACTTCGCCAGGGTATCGTACTATAAAATTCTTTCAGTTAAAAAATACAGTGATTGAGGTGATAACGGTTTTCCTTTACTAGAAAAAGAAAGCAGTTTGTATCTGTCTACAAAACCTGTAATATCTTCTGCCTCAGTTAAATGTACAAATTGTCTAAATTTTAAGATCCTCTCCACCCAGCAGCTAAAGCATAAATCCTGCTTTCAGCATACTTGACAGGGACCACGGAGTTAATGAAGATAAAAATGAGAATGTCCCCAGTGAAATAGGTTTGTTCAAATTATCTCTGGGCCATTGAGCTTTCATTTCATGATGGAGGCAGGGATTTGGCATCGAGGGGGATGGACAGAGAGAACAGGATCACAGGTAAACAAGTCTAGGATATTAGAGTTACTTCCACCCGAGAAAGCGGCTTTTATTTCCAATGACCCGTCAGCCCCATCTGCTTTCCCATGGGGCTGCCGTTTTAACAGGCCGATGAGAGAGAGTTAGGGGCTCGGTTCAGGGGAAGAACCCCGTTTTACACCTGGTTTTATGTGCACATTTTTATCCCCAGGCGTGGCTCATTCGGAGTACGATGCGCATCCAGCCAGCTCGCTGTTACCTTCCCGAGGTGACGCAGGAATTCACAGAAGGCGGTGCGTCTTGATAGGAAGGGC
The DNA here is from genome assembly GCF_028018385.1 of Neofelis nebulosa. NCBI lineage: Eukaryota > Metazoa > Chordata > Mammalia > Carnivora > Felidae > Neofelis > Neofelis nebulosa. The sequence continues at coordinate 4,989,922 of NC_080793.1, forward strand.
AGTGAGAGATGTGGTTCGGAATCCCATTGCTGGGTGGCAAGTCACACTTTTAACGTAATTGTCTTACTTGGTTTTTACTTTTACAAGATGGCGTTTTATTAGATTGCAGGCCTCCAGGCCATTTGCTGCTGCTGCACAGACGCCCTCTCTGAGACGAAGGGGGGTTCCCACCTGGCACAGGAGCGAGACCGGCGGCTCCTCCAGTGCCCTTGCCGTTCAGCCGCTCCTGTGTCTTCCGCAGAGAACGCGTGGGACCTGCAGCGTGGGCAGGAGGGCCAGGCGAGAGTTGAAAGCGTGGTTTTCCTGGAGATTCGTCTGGAATGGGGTGTATGCATCTGATGTACAGCTTGTGCTGGAAAGCTTTGGGAGGTGAGCGAGGCTGACAGGGCAAGATGCTCTCGGCCGGTGAACAGGACGCACACAAGCTGTCTCTGGGGACCTCTCCTCTTCCCTACCTCGGCCAAGGCCCGAAGTGCCCCGGTGCCTTTGTATAAAATGACCTGCCCTCCTGAGTCGGCCAGACTTCCTTGAGTGCAGTCGACAGAAACCCGCTCTGATTCCCTCAAGCAAGAAAAGGGTTCGCTTTTGTTTTTGTTTGCTTTCTAATGATGCCGGATGCTCCCACACGTGAAGGTAGAGCTGATCTGCCAGGAGGGACAGACACCAGGGCGTCCCGGGGGTGTCCAGAGCAGGATGATGGTCCTCTGAGGACCCTCTGGCCCAGATGCTTCAGTGTCCCCAGCCTTCCATCCCATGCCTGTGCTCCTGCACCCTGGGCGAGCACTCCGGCCAGGCTTCCCTGCGGTCGCTCCCCCTCCCGTGATGACCCCAGGGAACTGTGCGGGCCGGAGGCGATGATTCCCCAGGGAGAGAGAGGCAGGGCCGGGAAGGTCAGTGTCCACTGGTTTTCTTGTCACAAGTGAGAAAGCCGGGGACAGGAGGTTCTCCTGGGCCCCACAGCCAGGACACCACTCCCGAGTCTCCGGGTGCCTTTCTCCTCCTGTCGCTTATAGCTCCTGATGGTGGCAGGTAAGGCTTGGGTCGCCAGGCGTTGAGCTGATCATTTCTTCTGAAAGGTTTTTTATTCTGTAATTTGATACATACAAACGAATGTGTGTAACGTGTATGCCAGTTCTAAAGCGTAGGGATAAGCCCAAGCGCTCCCCAGTCGGTTTGAGAAGCAGAGCCTAACCAGTGTGTGCCCCTCCCCAGTCCCTGCCTCTCCATCCAGAGTCACCACTATCCTGGTAATCCTCCTCTTCTCTTCCTTTTTAAATGCAGTTTACCATGTGGGCATGCATTCCTAGGTAATGCACAAATTAGTTTGGTTAAAGCATTCTGAACTTTATAAAAATAGTGTCATACTGTGTATTCCTTTCCTGTGTGTGTGTGTGTGTGTGTGTGTGTGTGTGTGTGTGTGTGTGTGGTTTCTGAGACGTATCCGTGTTGGTGGTTGGATCTGGTAGTTTGACCATCTTCATTGCTAGGTAGCAGTCCCTTCTGTCACTATGTACGTTGTATTCTTTCTCTCTGTGTGTGTTTGGGTTGTTTCCAGTGGTGCTTTCTAAACAATAGTCGCCTGAGCATTATATATATTTTTTTTTTTTCCAACGTTTTTAATTTTATTTTTGGGACAGAGAGAGACAGAGCATGAATGGGGGAGGGGCAGAGAGAGAGGGAGACACAGAATCGGAAACAGGCTCCAGGCTCCGAATGTGGATGTTGAACCCAAGCCCTGGAGCCAGTGCTGGCCTCTGTCTGGAGGAGGAAGGGGAGCACTGAGAACAGTAGAGCACACCGCTCTCTCCTCAGGGCCGCTTGAGTCCTAAGACGCAGCGGCACGGTGCCCACACTGGCGTACAAGGGGGGTCCAGAAACAGCTCCAGTTAGATGGCCTCTCTTCCGTGATTGCCTGTTGTGCCGATCTTGTTGTTACAGATCTCTTCCGGTTTGGGTGTGTGAGTACGGGGGGGTGCGGTGGTGATGTTTTTGTGCACACGCACAGGAAAACGGCATAAAGTCATTGACCTCCAGGGGATTCTGTGAACAAAAGGCAGGTGTGGTGATCCCGTTTGGGTTTTCCCCTTGACCAAGCATTCGCTGCTAAAAGGCAGCCAAGTGCCTTAGATGTACAGAGATCTGTAATGGGGAGCCACGGTCTGTCATCAAGTTTTCTTCACAGTCTAGAAGGGGAAAAGAGAAACCAGAGAGTGTAGGATTGGCACTTTTTAAGGTGATTGGGGTCAATTTGGCACATCAGAAGTGAAACCAGCCTTTCTGTGTTGGCTGGAAGCATCGGGGCTCTAGAGCCCATCAGAAACGTCAGGAGCGATCGCCTTCCGCCTGGGCACTGTGTTCGACATACCCAGTCACACGTGTGGACCCCCAGGTAGTGCGTGCATATCAGGTGGGGCTGGAGGAGGGAAGGCAGGACAGGTGGGGTGCTCGGGGAGTGTTTGCTGAATAGATGCGTGAGTGACCAATAAAAGCATCTTTCTTTTCTGTATGTATCAGTTTGCTTGCATTGGCTGCAGGGGGGGACCTTCTACTCAAGGGAGAAGCAGTGAGCATTGGTACTGGTTTGACTCCCAATTATTGTCTTAACTTCTGGCGTCTTCGTGAGCCTTAGGTAATTGACTGTATCCTGTAAATGCCAAGTCCTAGCTGATGGGAAACATAAACTCTCAGCCTCTTACATAATCTTTAAATATGCTGTGGCTGGCTCTCTGCTCTGTTGGGGGGTGGAGGGGGCCGTTTTGGTGTTGTGTAAGTTCATAACTCATGATATAATAAATCCTGTTTCCGTTCTTTGAAGGGATGAGCTCAGCCATCCAAAAATAAATCTAGCTATGTTGATATTTAGTTTCAGTTAATCTACCACCTAACATCCCATTATTAATTTTCTTCAAACAGTCAAAATATTGTAAGAGCTTAACTGAGTCAGAGACTAGAACGAGCAGCTGGCTTCTTTTGGCATTTAAAATATTAATCTACAATTTTTGACTGATCCGCTAGGTATACAAACGTAGAAAAGAAGAAAAAGATGAAACCTCAACCATGATATTTGAAATATACCTTGATTAATTTGTAAGTAACTCTTTATTTACAGTGTATGATTTACAAGGGATGAGACTCATTTATCAATCTTTCTAAATACACGTTAACTAACCTTTAATTTTTTAACATACTCATGCCTTGCATTTGAACAACACATCTTTTTACTTATTTACTTACGTTTTTATTTAAAAATTTTTTTTTAATGTTTATTTATTTTTGAGAGAGAGAGAGAGAGAGAGAGAGAGAGAGCGAGCATGAGTGGGGGAGGAGCAGAGAGAGAGGGAGACACAGAATCCGAAGCAGGCTCCAGGCTCCGAGCTGTCAGCACAGAGCCCAAGGCGGGGCTCGAACTCACGGACTGTGAGATCATGACCCGAGCCGAGTCGGACGCTTAGCCGACTGAGCCACCCAGGTGCCCCTGAACAACACATCTTTTTTAAACCATTCAGGCACATTATATCATTTTGCTCTAGCAGAAGCTCTTGCGGTAGGAAAGACTGTTGAACAGCTGAACTGCTTACCTCCCCTGGGCTTCGACGTCTCCACTGGGTTCAGTAGTCCTCAGACTTTTGTCAGCCCAGGAATCACCAGTGTAGTTTGGGAGAAGTGCACATCCCTGGCAGACAGCACAGAAATTCTGATTCTGCGGCTCCAGGATAGAGCCCAAGAACCTCATTTCACAGGTGCCCCACCCAAGCCTCAGGTAATCTGTGCAGCACTGTTTTGGAAACAGTATTAAACCCGTGGAGCCCTTGGAGTTCCAGTGAAGGCGGGCTGTTCGGTAAGTCCCAGCTTTGGCATCACACTGTTTTATGAGCTAGGTTGCTAAAGCATCCATTCACTTATTCAGTAAATACTCAGAGCACCAGGAGAGAAAGACATGGTTGGGGGTGCTGTTCGGCACCGCCCCAAGTCCCCGCACTCATGGAGCCTGTGTTGAGAACGGAAAATGGATGGGACACCAGCCAGTTGTTGTGTAATACGATGGCAGATGGCGATCAGGCTGAGGGGGAAAGAAGCGGAACAGGGCTGGAGAGAAACAGAGGTGCCATAGGGGTGGGGCTGGGGGTCAGGAAGCCCTCTGTGAGTAGACACCTGCAGGAAGTGGGGTGACGTGCTGAGCTGGGTCCGGGAGAGGCGGCACAGGTACCAGAGACCCTAGCTGGATGACAGTGGGTGTGTTCAGATAAAACCAAGGAGGCTAGGGTGCCCGGAGGGCTGGGCGCCAGCAGAGGAGGTGAGACCACAGGAGCGGTAGACCAGACTCACAGACTGTGTGGGGGACTGGGATCTTTTAAGTTTTATTTTAACGTTAGGTGTGCAAAACTGAATTGATCACAATCCTTGATTCGTGGCACACTGTCATCATTGATCCAGGGGTGGCCCCTTCGTATCTCTTTAATGTGTGAACCTACCACCCAGGCCCAGAGCTAGAATTTACCTGCAGTCTGTACACCCTGTGAGTATGTCCTCCCGTCCCCTGCCCTGTAAGGAACTCTTGTCTCTCCCCTGTTTATTATTCTCTTCCCTGGCCTTTTATGAGGGAAGCTTTAACATGTACTGTGTATTCTTAGTGTACTCTTTAATGTGGCCTGTTGTACTTAATTATTTTTAAAAGATATATGTTGTCTGCAGGGACTTAATTTTTTTTTTTTTTTTTTTTTTACTTAATTTGATTCAAATTGTTGGTTTAGCTATAGCTTATTCATTTTGCTAATATGAAATATTCCATTATATGAAAGCATACTAATTTAGTTAACCATTTTTCAATCAGTGGTCACTGATGCGCTTCTGGTTTTTGTGTTTGTACCATGAACAGTCTGCTCTGCAATTCTTGTTCGTGTTCCTTGGGACCCATGGGCCCAAGCTTTTCCCGGAGCTACTCCTAGGAGCTGAATGCTCGGTTTAGGGCAGTGGTCTCAGCCAGAGTGACTTTTGCCTCCCAAGGGACATTTGGCACAGTCTAGAAACATTTTTAACGGTCACAAATTCAGGGGACGGGTGTGACTGGCATCCTGTGGGTAGAGCCCTGACCGATGCTAGACGTCTTCCAGCGAACAGGACAGCCCCCCACCTCAAAGGGGGGGCCGTCCAGCCCCAAATGAAAAGTGTCAGAGCGGAGAAAGCCCGGTGTAGGGCGTGCGGACGTGTGACTGCCCATGGAAACGCCAAAGCGTTTTCCTGAATGGCTGTGCTAATTGACATCCCTCCAGGAATTCCAAAGGAGCAACACAGATTTTTTCCAGACGTGCGAAGACTTAGATAATGACCTTGGTTGACCTTGGAGATGTCTGAAGACCATCTGGAGCTAAAGTCTGTGATGCGACAACGGTCGGTTTAGGGAACTCTACCCGTGTTTTCACATTTTTGTCACAGCATAGAATATTATTGGAATTCTTTGTTGAATGCTTGTGGGTTTTTTTTTTTTAATGCCATTTTATAAGACTTATAAGAAAAATCTGTTTTTATAGTTCTTCGTTTTGGATACATCAAAATTGCTTTACCAAACCTGGTTCCAAAAGACATTTGTCTCCAAAAATCAGATCCATTCTCTGTGGCAGCCGGTCTCAAATTATGGTTTAGCAACAAGGGTCCTAGAGACCCTTTCAGGAGGTCTGCAACGTCCAAACTGTTTTTATGGCAATGCTGAGACATTGCTCACCTGTTTTACTTGTTTATTCACACATTCACGGTGGAGTTTTCCAGAACCTCCACAACATAAGATGATGTCGTCATGCTGAGACCAATTGATTGGCTCCGATAGTCTTTATTTTTTATGAATATAATTTTTTAACGTTTATTTATTTATTTACTTATTTTGAGAGGGAGCAAGAGACAGAGTTAGCAGGGGAGGGGCAGAGAGAGGGGGAGACAGAGAATCCCAAGCAGGCTCCACACTGTCCGCATGGAGCCCGATGTGGGGCTCGAACTCACGTGAGTTCGTGACCTGAGCCGAAATCAGGAGTCAGACTTGTCAGTTTAACTTGGCTGAGCCACCCACGTGTCCCGGCTCTGGTAGTCTTTAATCATTTGTTTTATTGTTAATATGGTAAATATTGGTAACTGGCTCACAGAAACGGAAGTTCCATGGCGTCCGTCCTCAATAATTTTCAAGAGTGTAGAGAGAAGTCCTGAGACCAAAATGTTTGAGGGCCGGTACTTGAAGTACATTCAGTTATTAAGCATATTCAAAAACAGTATCTCAAACTAAATCTCAGAAAGGTGGTTCCAGAAATATTTGTTGCAATGGCAGTGACATGAATGGAAGTCTATTAGCGATAGAAAACTCTGAGGTTTAAAAAAAAAAAAAAAAAAGGCAAAAAGCACAAGGCAAAGGCGTGCAGGACATTCTACAGGACAGTGAGTTGTGTTTCTTCAACAAAGTCAGTGACGGGGACCAACAGGAAGGATGGAGCGCTTAAAGGCTTTAGAGCAAAATGTGGAATGTGGACCCTGTTTGGATCCCAATTCGAACAGACCAGCGGCAAAACATTTTTTGAAGCAATCCCAATGATCTGAAGATGGTCTAAATTTCAAATGATACCAAGGAATGCGGGGTGATTTTGTTAGGTATGATGACGAGCGCGTGGTCCGGAAACAAAAGGTGTGGTTTTCCAAGGTGGATGCTGATGGATTTAGAGCTGACATGGCGTGATATACGAGGTATGCTTTAAAATACTGCAACAGAGAAAGAGGAGGGATAGATAAAGCAGGTGTGGCAAAATCTTGATGGTTTTTTAATCTGGGCGGCTACCAAGCAATCCCTCTTTGTGTCTGACCCTGCTCACAACCAGGAAGATCGTGGATGGCCTCGCACGGAAGAGGACATACCGTGTGGTTGCATTATATGAAGTCATAGAACAGGCCAAGACTAAGGCGGACAGAATCGGGATAGGATTTGCCCTGGGAGGGATGGGGCAGGCATTGACTGGGAAGGGCATGAAGGAACGTTCTGTGGTGGTACAGGTGCTCTGTATTTTGATAGAGATGTGGTTTACGGTGGCCGTTCACACTTTTCAAAATTCAGAGAGTGGTCCACAAAGGTGTACGCAATTTTATTACAGGTAGATTTTGCCTCAGAATTTTGATTTCATTATTTTTTTAATGTTTGTTATTCTGAGAGAGAGAACATGAGCCGGGGAAGGGCGGAGAGAGAATCCCAGCGCTGTCAGCGCAGAGCCCAGTGAGGGGCTCGAACCCACAAACCGTGAGATCATGACCTGAGCCAAAATCAAAAGTCAGACACTTAACTGACCGAGCCACCCGGGTGCCCCTCAGAAAAGTTTCTTTTAAATAAATATTAAACTCTCCTTAAGGATATGCCTGCCTGAGTGTTTAGGGTTGAAGTTACCAACGACTGCAACTTTCAGATGCATCAAGAAAATAAGATGGGGGGCGCCTGGGCGGCTCAGTCAGTTAAGCGTCCGACTTCAGCTCGGGTCACGATCTTGCGGTCCGTGAGTTCGAGCCCCGCGTCGGGCTCTGTGCCGACGGCTCGGAGCCTGGAGCCCGCCTCGGAGTCTGTGTCTCCCTCTCGCTCTGCCCCTCCCCCATTCATGCTCTGTCTCTGTCTCTGTCTCAAAGGTGAATAAACGTTAAAAAAAATTCTTTTTTAATAAAAACAAGAAAAGATGGTAAGTGGAGAGAGAGATGGATGTGTGATACAGCAAGTAGAACAAAGTGGTAACAATCACAGAACCTATAGCTCGTGGGAATATGGATGTTCACCCCACGGTTCTTTTGACTATTCAGATATTTGAAATGTTTCGTAATAAAATGTTCAATGAATAAACACCTCAACTGAAGACATGCCCCCAGGCCCCCCATCAAGGAAACAAACACCACAAAGCAGAAGAAAACTGTCTTAACACGGTACTCCCCAAGCATTTGGGGAGACTTTTTTGAAGGTCCTTGAATCAGAAATTCAGAAATTAAGAACAGAAATGAAATGAAAAGGTTACGAAGAAGTGAAAAGGATTTATTATACTCTGGAAAACTTGGAAGATGATAAAACCGTCTCAGAAATTAAGACTAAATTTCAAGATATTCAAGGACAAAGATACTCCAATGAAATTTGCTAGAGAACATTGAGGAAAGGTGGGGAAACCGAGAGAATGAAACTAAGACAAAGAAGTAAGAAAGGGTCAGAGGGAAAGTGGTTGAAGCCAGACAGATGCAAAGAAACAACATGTATATAATTAGTCTGTGGAGAAGAGAAAATGAAAGAATGGAACAAATAGTCTTAATATGGAAGACTGTTAGAAAAATTTTAACTTAAAGAAGGGCTGAATGTGCACATTGAAAGGGCTCTCTGGACACTTGGGAAATTGACCAGCAACAATCAAGTCTAAGAAACATTCTAGTAATGCTATCAGACTTCAAAGATAGAGAAAAAAATCCTCAAAGCTTCCAAGCAAAACAAACAAACAAACAAGCAAAAAAATCCAATAACTTACAAGGGGAAAGAATTAGACTGGCATCAGATGTCTCCAAAACAATATATAAAGCAAGGCGGTCATGGAGCGGCATTTTCAAAGTGTGAATGAAGGCTACGTGTGTCTTTTGAGTAGTGAAGCCGGGAAGAACCATTTGAACATACGAGAATTCTGTACCTGCCAGCCTATCCTGTGGAATCTCCCGGAGGGTGAGCTTCATCCAACCAAGAGCTGAGCTGGGGAGCCTGCGAAGGACCGACAGTGAGCGTGTGATGTGTTCAGTTGTCGATGCAGGACTGTATTTGTGTGTGCGATAGATGAACATGAAAGGACCCCATTAAAAATTGACAAACGAGACACTAAAATGCTATCTAAGAAAATGGGAGTCTAAAGGCATTAAAAGGGATAAGTACAAAGGTAAGAGAAGAAAAATACAAGCCTTCCTGAATACAGTGAGTCAATCAATAACTGAGTGAGCCAACAAAACATCGCTCAGAGAAAGAAGCGTTGAAAATATAGCACCCATGATAACCATTCAACCGTGTGACCAAGTTGAGTCCGTAGGTATCAGTCATAACAAGAAATGTGAATGAATTGAATGCAATCATTAAAAGATTTTTTTTCGGTTGATATTAAAGTTCATATGGAAAAGAAACATGTAAGAAAGGGTAGGAAGACGCCAGAAAACCCAAAACAAAACAGGACAAAAAACTGGTCTGTTGGGCATTGAAACATACTCTAAAGCTTCTGTAACTGAAACCGTGTGGTATTTGGCTTATAGGTAGACAATCAGGCTAATAGAATAAAATGGGCTTGAAGTAGACTCAAGTACATATGAAGATTTAGCACATTTAGCATATGATAAAGGTGGCATCTCAAGTTGATAGGGCCTTGTTCATAAAAAGGGAAAAACTTGTAGGTGGCCAAAAACACCGTAATAAAGTCAGAAGGCAACTGATAGTCTGGGAGAAAATATTTGCGACATATATCACAGATACAGAGCTAACATCCTTAAGGGAATTTTTTATGTTTATGTTTATTTTTAAGTTTGTTTATTTTGAGAGAGAGCAGGCACGTGAGCAGGGGGAATGGCGGAGAGAGAGGGAGAGAGAGAATCCCAAGCAGGCTCCGTGTTATCAGCATGGAGCCCAGCCTGGGGCTTGAACTCCCAAACTTTAAGATCATCACCTGAGCCAAAATCAAGAGTCGGACACTTAGCCGACAGAGCCACCCAGGTGCCCTTCTGAGGTCATTTTTTAAATCTTAAAGGGAAAAAAGACCAAAAGTGGGATAGAAAATAAAGGGGAACAAAAGACAATTCATGCCCCCCCCCCCAAAAAAAAGATATAAAAATGGTACTTAAACATATGAAGAGATGTTCAACCTTAGCGGTAATTCGAGACATGCAAATCAAAACCACTCGGAGGCACCAAGTCTCACTTCCAGATCTGCAGGAGTTAGAAGGCGAAACAACACATTCTCACATTGGTGAGCCCGTAAGGAAACACACACCATCGTTCCCTGCTGGCGGGAGTGCAGAGTGGCGCAGCCCTTTCGGAGGGACTTCGGCAACGTCTCATCAAGCCGTGTGTACGTGCACCTTCTGACCCAGCGGCACTGCCCCAGGAATATACCCGCAACACACACCTCCTACAGTGTGAGCGCACATGTCCGCAGACGTCTTAATTGCAGCCTGTTTGCAATTGCGGAACACTGGAAATAACCTGGGCAGAGCAGAGTGGCCGAATAAACTGTTGATATGGCCACACAATGGAGCCACCCCATTTCTGTCTCCATCTTTGAGAAAGAACAAGAAAGACCTCTGTGGCTCCTACGACGCGGTTTCTAGGGCATGTTGTTAGGAGCAAAAAAGCAAAGTGCGGGAGTATTCTTAATCTGCTTCCTTGTTTGTAAGAAAAGGAGCATATAAAGTAACCGTCATCTGCTTGTCTCTAAGGGGAGACGCACAGGAAGGCTCAACCTGCGGCAAGACACTGGGGGGGGGGGGTGCGTGGGGAGAGGTGACGTGCCTCTGGGTGTCACCTTTTGTACGGTTTTTGACTTTTAGAACTGTGTTACTGTTTCACATAACAAGCACTCATTGTAAGTCTGCATTAGTCTAGGATTCAAATTTATAAAAGAAACACTGTCCTTTCCGGGATAGAACTCCCTGGGTACAGAGGGGCTGTCCTGATACTGGAAATATTTCTTAAGTAGATTGCCTCATTTACTAGGCGCGTTCTCTGTGCCAGGCCCAAGCTCCCTTCCTTCCATGCGCCACCTCACGCAGCCCTGGTCGGGACCCCGGGAGCTGGGCGGCTCAGGGCACACCGGAAGAGAAACCCAGATCTTAGGTGGCAGAGTGGAGGTGGGACCCTAGTCTGTCTGACTCAAGTGTCCGGACGTTCATTCATCTTTGAGAAGTTACCTGCAGCTGCCCCAAACGCCATGACCGTGCGGTGCCTGCCTGCTCGGGGGACACTTACCCTTGCAGTCCCCAGCCCCCCCCCTCGCCCCCTTCCCCCCCTCCCCCTTCCCCCCCCCGCCCACCAGAGATGAACTCGGGACTCAGCGCTCCAGGAACGGGAAACGACGTTGGGGCATGGGCAGGGGGTGGGGTGGTGGCCTTGGTAATTTTTCTGGACCCACTTGGTTTCTTAGGCGAAGTGTCTGTAGGGCTTCTGCTAAATATGCTTGGCTGTGGCTCTGAAAGCGTGGGATCTTAAGTTCGGTATAGACACCATCTTCCGTTAAAACATACAGATGTCGTTTTGTGGGAGCTCCCTGTCCTGTTCCTGTATCATCTGCTATAATTAATTAGCTGTTGCTTTAACTGCAGGGGTCCTAACCTTGGTCCGTGACGCCCTGGGAGGTGATGGCTAGGCTTCCGGAAATCTCTGCAGTTTTCGTGTGTAGCTGCACTTACTTCTGTACCCCTCCCTGAGTGAGAGAGGGGGACTGTGGCTTCCATTAGAAAGGGCTCCTGGGGCACCTGGGTGGCTCAGTTGGTTGAGCATCGACTTTGGCTCCCGCCACGCACTCGTGGTTCATGCGTTCAAGCCCTGCATCGGGCTCACTGATGTTGGCGCAAAGCCCGCTTCAGACCCTGTGTCTCCCGCTCTCTCTTCCCCTCCCCTGCGGGTGCTCTCTCTCTCAAAAATAAATAAACATAAAAAAAAAAAAAGGGAGGGAGGGAGGGAGGGAGGGAGAGAGGGAGGGAGGAAGGGCGCCTGGTGCCTAAGGGAGGCTAATTACCCTGGTCTCAGACCCCAGCTGGAGCTCTGAGTCCTTTCTCTTTAGGCTGCCTGGTTACCAGCTTCTTCTCCTTACTCTCATTTTGTATTCGCTACATCTTAACGTTTGTACTCCACTTCCAGGTGAGTTTCCGGTAGCTTCCAGGTTAAAGTGCAGCCTTAGAGGTACCGTGTTCGTGATGCGGGCCGTGTAAAGGAAGCGGATGGATTTGATACGTTCAGGCACGAGAGCAGAGCGGCTTAAAAAAAAATACTTGGGCGTTTAAATCCGGTTTTCCGTTTTCTGACGACTAAATCTTCAAAAACATTTTTTTGAGTTACGTGGTTTTTATTTTCTGACACAAGCATGTTTTTTAGGACTAATTTCAAGGAGCAGTTTATACTGTTTCCTCTCTCCCTCCCTCCCTTCCTTTCTTTCTCTCTCCTTGTTCGAAAATACCATTTACTAGATGTATGTTCCATCTCTAGTTTCTTTAGCTATTACTTCAACATAGTTGTTCCCAGAGGCAGGGGCGCGCTTACACCTGTCATTTGAATGGGTGTTTCGTTTGGTAGCTTCCCTAGGATTCCCTAAAAATACTTAGTCTAAATTAGCGAAAGCCCAGTGAGGCGCCCTAGAACCGCACCCCAGAACGCCAGTATGCCAGGAGTCTGCCTTTTCTAGCGACTCCCTTTAAAGCCCCTGTAATTCAGATCGACAGCTTCCTTCCTTCGGCACATTTCAGTTGCATTTGTCCCCCAAATATCGGGAAGCATGTTCCGTCAGCTCTGACACGTATATCTCACGAGGCTGGCATTTACAGTAGTGACTTGAAATGTGGGAGAAGGCTATTCGTGAAGTCCTTTGGAGTTGGATTTTACCTTAAAAATATTTTGAATACATTCTCTGAACTCAATATCTGGTGCAGACAGGTGGCACTTAGCTCTGCGGGGCAGGGTGAAGAGTGGGTTCCGGGAACGCACAGTGCCACAGCTTCCATAACTGGTTTTTTTTATTGTCTCGTTCGGTTTTCTTCGGGGCTAAGTGTTGGGTCTGTGTTCAGGGCACCCGACTTCCAGACCCCTTGTCTTACACTCTGCCCCCAGTTTGACAGCCCTCTGTTCCGGTACTCGTCTTCATTCTCGTGACAAATGCTTACTGATCAAATCCCATGGGAACGATAACTCCAAACTGTCATCTCCAGCGGTGAGCCGTCCCCACACACGCAGAATTGCTACACGCATCCCTCCTGGCGTCTCCCCGCAGCCCCTCCGCCCCCCCCCCCCCCCCCACTCTTGCCGGAACTCTTGCCACAGCCGTCCAGGTGTTCTCCCGGTCTCTGTGTTTCTGATGTTCTGCCTCCGCTCCATCTTCCACGTCTGAGCGATCGTTCCAGAGGGCAGGTCTCGCCACGCCCTGTTGGCTTCTCGTTGGCTTGCAGTGTACAAAGCCTGCCTCCATAGGGAAGCTTGTGTGGTCTCTGTCACGCGGCCTCAGTTTACCTTGCCGGCTCTCCTCCTGCCCGTCTCCCCTCTGCCTGGGCACTCTCCCCGCCCTCCAGTGCTCACAGTGGAGGCACCGTTGGCATCTCGGATGCAATGGCTCCTCCCGGTATGGTACCGGCCAGGGTAGTGCAGAAGTTTTAGTACCCCTCACCCCAAGCTGCGACATGCCCGTAGCTCTTTTCCGCTTACTGTGATAAGCGAAAATACCTCCTCTTTTCCAGAAGCTCCTTGGGAACCAGTCTCCAAATGCTTCACATCCCTTTGCCTCGGTGCCTCGTGCTGTTCTTCCCTCTGCCTGTGGCGTTCTTGTCTCCCTCCTGCCCTTTCTGACAAACCTGCTGTGTCTTCTTTATGACTGGGACCTGATGTTACCTTTCCAGAAGCCCACCCTGACTTCAGGCGGAGATAGCTTCTTCGTTTGTGCTCCTACGCCCTGTTTAGGCCTGTCGTAAAGGACTGTGTGTGGATTGATCTTAAATGGGTCACTTTGCTTTAAAATGTATTTGCAGCACCTACGACATCATCCACGGTGTGCGCGAAGCCCTTCTGAAAACCCTAACGGGGAAGTGCTGCGATCTGGCCAATTCCCTGTTAACGTCTCTGCGTCCACATCATTATGTGGCGTCACGGAGCCCTTAGCGCTAGACGTGGGGAACTTCACAAAGAGGTAGGGTTCCCTTGGGGCTTCATAATCACCGCAGGACAAAGAGGCGATGTAAATTATTATTGTTGGTCTTGTTACTAGAAGGACAACAATACTGATCAATAGGTTCTTTGAATCCTTTGCACCTCGTCTCAGAGTTTGTGTTTGACCAGATGGAGCCATTTCTCTCAGCTCCTGCTGCAATCAATAACATGAAGCAGAGATGATGTTACTCTTCCCGAATCATAATCTTTGTTTTGAAGAGTTATTAACACAGGAGCCCAGGCAACTATTTCCTTTAGACAATCGGGTTGTCCTGTTTCAGATTTATACACAGCAATTGAATCTCATTAGCCCAGATATACACTGCACGGACCAAGCATGTAAATAATTGAAACCTTCCAGAGCTACATTAAATCTTCAGCTGACGTTAAAAGCAGTTTATCTTGGCCTTTTACTTTATTTCCTAATCCCAGTCCACACAGTTGATTTTTCCTCCAGTTCATCGTTTCCTTTTCTCTGTGCGTCAAGGTAAACCAGTTGCTGGATGCTAATGAAAGGGACACGATCCGTTTCCGTTGGCATTTGGCTCGACAGGGGAGTACGAGTCTACGCTAATACGGCCCATGGTATTATTAATTATACAAATTACATGATGCTTAATTTGAGTGAAAATTGGTTGAGCAGATTTTGCTGTACGTAGTTAACAGAGCCGTGGTCGTCCCCGTCACCATCGTCATCGTCGACCCAGCTCGTGAGCAAACTGCGGTGAGGATACAGGCTCTGGAGCAAGCCACTGCCAGCTATGTGACGTGGAGTTGTCACCTGGAGACTCTCCTGTCATTGCCCGTGTAAACCGGAGCTGCCCAGAGTGCCCGCTCGCGGGGCCGTTGTGACGCTGTCCCGGCAGCACGCTTGGGGCGCGGGTGGGGACGGCTGCAGTCGTGTCTGCTGCACGTTTGGTGAAGGTCACGGGGCCTTATAACCCCGTGTGACATGTTAAGTGTGACGTAACTACCATGAGGACTGTCGATCACCAACACTGTGAATGAGAAAATTCCTTTGTTTCTGTTCAGAAATCCTGTGTAACAATGTGGGGGCCTTTTGGAAACATGAAATGAAAACACTTACCTTCTCCCTTTCCCCTCGTTCTTGCCTTCTGCTTTTAGTGAAAATGCCACGGTGATGGTCTTTGTGTCTGCTTTTAAGGTGACTGCTTGCCGACCGTGCTTATTTCGTGGGGCGTCCGGATCCCTGCAGCTCCTGAAGTCACAGAGCGCGGAGGTCTTGTGCAGCAGAACCAGAGTGGGGGCTCGGTGGGTTTCACCTTTCATGCGAGCAGCTGCTGTTCCCTTAGGATCTCCCCCCACCCCCCGTGCCCTGCTTTTGGGTTCTCAGTCTTTGCAGATTCCTCTTCCTCTTCCCAAAACGTCCGTGTGCCCCGGGGCTCAGTTCTTGGATCGAGTCCCTCCTCTGTCTCCTCGCACTGCCTGGATGCCGCCCTCCATCCGTGGCTGTAAATGCGTCCTCTTAGCGGGTGACGCCCACGTTTACACCCTTAGTCCGGGTCTCTCCCTGGGCTTCAGCCTCGGATCCCCGCACCTGCCTGTTGCCGTCTCCCCTTGATTTCCACACTTGCTCTTGAGCAGTGGCCTCTGTGTCACTCGGTGACCTCCCCATTCTTCTTGCTGCCCAACCCAGAAGTCTTAGAGTTGCCCCCTGCCTCTTCTTTCTCACCTGGGTTATTGCAACACCCAACTGGCCTGTCTGCCTCTCCCCTGGCACCTCTGTAATCTCTGCACACCGCAGCCGGAGGGCTACTTTAGAAGTGTCTCTCTTCTGCCCGGAAGACTGCTAGCTTCCCATTGTACTTAGACACCTCTTCGCCAGGATCTCTGAGGCCCAGTATAAACCACCCCCTTCTCCCATGTTACCTGAGACCCCATCTCCTACCACTTGCCCCCGGCACATTCCAGTCCAGACACACTGGCCTTCTCACGGCTCCTAGAGTACATCAGGCCTGCCCCTGCCCCTGCCCCAGGGCCTTTGCGCTGACTGTGCCCTCTGCCTCTGGCTCTCTCCTTCACTTCCTGAAGGTTCCTAGGTCTTCCTTGGTCACACTGTTTTAAAATAGTACCCACTTCTGGCCACTCTGTCCCTGCCACTGCTTTATTTTTCTTCATAGCATCTTCACATGTGGCATGGTTGGTATTTGTTTTATTAGCCTATTGTTGATCTCCACCCACTGGAATACAAGCTGTGTGAAGGCAGAGACCTTGTTATGGCCACCGCTAGATCCTCAGGGCCTAGAACAGTGCCTGGCACATGCCGAATGCCCGGCAAGCATTTACGAAACGCATGAATGTGCTGTTTTGGACCCACGGCGACCTTCTGAGATGGGTACTGTAACGGAAGGCAAAATAAATTGCCAGAGGCACGTAGCAAACAAGTGGCAAAGCTGAGGTTTAACCTCTGTCACTTTGACTCCAAAGAGCTTGTTCTTTCTGATAACCTGCATGGCCTCTCATTTCTGGATGCTTCTGAACCACTACCAACTCTCTAGAATGTTCCTGTGCTTTTGAAGCCATACTGTCTTGATTTTGTTCACCGTTGTCATCCAATACTTGAGTGCCTGGTTTCCACAGAGCTCATGCCAGTCACAGAGGTAAAAGGAGGGTCAGTGCCTGGTCCCAGTCCTTCCACCCTCACCTTTGAGCAAATCCCCCACGACACCGTGAGTTCTTCCAGAAAAGCAGAACGTTACCAAATTCTTTCTTGTTCTTACTCGTATTTGCCAGACTTAGAGCTATGCCTAGCACAGAAGGGGTACCTGTTAATAGCTGTTGAAAGAATGATTGAAAACGAGCTGGGAGAGTTCGAGTTTTTTGTTCTGTTTTGTTTTGTTTTTAATTCACCAAAGACGGACTTGAGCACTGCCCGTGTTAGGCACCTCACCAATATTCGGAGAATCACTGGGGCCCCTGGGGCCTGTTGGAAATGTCAGTTTCAACCCAGAGCTAATGGGGTGAAGCGGGGTTGGGCATCTGATCTAGAAGGAGTTCGGTGGGACTCACACCTTGAGAGACCCACTCCCTGCTGCCTGGTGAAAACACAGACTACAGGAGAGACAACACAACTGGACCATCGAGGAAGGGGTGAGATTTGGGTGAGCCGACCGAAAAGCTTTCCACGCAGGGAGAACTAAAAATCAGAC
Organism: Neofelis nebulosa; assembly: GCF_028018385.1. Classification (NCBI taxonomy): domain Eukaryota; kingdom Metazoa; phylum Chordata; class Mammalia; order Carnivora; family Felidae; genus Neofelis; species Neofelis nebulosa. The sequence goes on from NC_080793.1 coordinate 5,007,010, forward strand.
GTGAGACTTGTCTTGTGACGCTTGAACCGTATGCCCCTGCCACCGCCGTGAACATAATTCTAATCACTGCGCCATTTAACGTGCCTACCGTGTGCTCCTCTGTTTGGCCCTTCAGTCTAGGAATGCTTATTGATTTTTCACACCAAGCCCTCAGTGCAGGGGGGCAATACCGCCATTTTACAGATAAGAACACTGAGACCCGGAAGGTTAAATAACTTGTTCAAGGTCACATTAAGTGCTGGAGCTGGGTGGGGTTCGAACCAAGATGCAAGAGACTTCAAGATCCTGATCTTTCTGTCACTCTCCCCTACTGCCCGTGAAAAGGTTCCAGGGATTCAAAGAAACGCAAGAGGTTCCCAGTACATGCAGGTAACTGGCAGAAATAACTTGAAATGAGTCAGGTTTTCTTTAAAGCTTCTTAGAAGAATGATGGTTCTGACAACATTTAATTTGGGTAGGAAATGCTTTCTGAATATACTCCTGACTTTCCTGGTTCTATTTTCTTCTTTCACACAGGCTTTATCAAATGATTGTTTTGTTGATAAATTTAGTGTGCAGTTGAGACTTATATGTAGATTGTACCTTCCCTCAAAGGGAGAGAGGATTTTATAGTTTCCATTCATTCTCATTAAAATCGGAACATTTGCATCTTAACTTTTACATCTTGTTCCAGGAATTTTAAGCAGTCTGATTGTATGGAAGTGGGTCGTATTAATTGCAAATGGGCCAGACATCTGTTCACTAACACGGAATGATTTTTTTTTAGCTCTATTTTGTCTTTATATATGATCTACCAGAGCGATTAAGTGAGGGCTGTCGGTGATGCAGTTTGAAGACTAGGATTTTCAGAGACTTACCGTGTAACCATAAAAATAAATTTCAGAGTGAATCTTTGAAAGTTCTTGAGCTGGGAGTAATTAAATGTGTTAGAGCTGATGGATTTTTACCCACAGTCTATCGGGGAGCCGTTTTCCATCCTTGGAGGCTCTGTTGGTCTGCTGCTCGAGAGCCCAGCTCCAGTGGGGTCCAGGCTCTGGGGGAAGTGGGGGAGGGGCAGCACCGATGTCTTGTGTCTGCTCCCAGGGAGGGAAGGAGGAAAGGTGTGTGTCTCAGTGGAGGAACAGGATCCAGGCTTGCTGGTGGCTGGTTGAATAGGCGAGTTATTTGTTTCCTGATAGTGCATTTCTTGGAATACTAACTCTTAAGGAAATTGACATGTGCCGTAAGTTTAGGAAGTACTAACTGGTTCAACAAAGGTAGACAGAAGGTTGCTTTTGTTAACTTTCAAAATAAAAGTTGTTTTACCAGCACAAATGGGTTTATTCGGGAATAGCGGAGAATTGCAATTGGGGACATGCACGCTGGGGCAAAACCACCGGCCAGTGCAACAAAGAACGGAGAGGAGCGTTATCTTATGAGAAGGAGGAGGGGCGCTGGGAGAGGCTGTCCTGAACGGAAGTTCGCTGGAGATTGGCAGGAGTTCAGGGTGACGGCGGTTTCTCACTGGCCGAGTGCTGGGGTGGTGGATCTCTCGTGGGAGATGTCTCTCGTGGGAGATGTCTCTCGCGGGAGATGCAGGGTCCGTCCTTCCCTGTTGGGCCTGTGATCACGATGCTCTCCCGGTAAGGATGCCTCTGCTGGGGTCTCTGATTGACGATTCTTCCTGTGACTAATGTTGAGTAGTACGGCTCTCCCTTCTGGCCACCTGAGTCTGCTTTCACGGTCTCCCTTGATTCATTTCACACTTTATTGCAGTCCTTTTCAGAACGTTTAATATGCTTGCGCATACCACGAATCTTCCAAGTGGAGGAGAAGGTATGCACCGTTTCCCCGACATGTTTGACCGCGGACCCCTTTCCAGGGAATACACTTTGGGAAATGTTGTCATGGTGAGCTTCCCAAGTATTCTTTCTCATGGAGGAACCGAAGAACCTAGTTGAGGCCGTCTTAGACACTCAGCGTGGTGTCCAGTCTCGCTTCTGCAGGGAGGTTGCCGCAGCCACGTTGCCACTCTGGACCTTTCGGGGCCTGGCTTTTCTCAGAGTTGTGGGTCCCAAGCCAGGGTGCCAGTGGGGAAGCTGGGGGCTCTGTGCGCCCATGCGCGTCTGTACCTGGCAAGGAAAAGAAAGTGATGCGTGGTTCAGCATCAGTGATTAGGGAGGGACAACATTTGTAAAAGATAGAAAGAATTCTGGAGTGAGTGACATTATTCCTAGTTTCCTGACCCTGCTCCTGCGCCTGCTACCTAGAGGGCTTCAAGTCAATATTTGTCGTATGAATAAATTGTTAGGTGCCCTGAGGCCTCTGCAGAAAAGATCGAATGTTGATGGGCCATCATATTCTGTTTCAGTTTAGGTGCCAAACGTATAGAATCTTCCACACCTTCTGAAATCAAAGGCGAAAGCACAGTAACTTCTATTTCTGCAAATAACAGATGTCCTTTTCATACAGAAAGACCCACAGTGTCCTGCCTTGCCACAGAGCAAACGTTCCTGGGCATTATTATTCCAGGAGTGGGAGTAGATTTTAACCAATTGATCCAAACCTTTGCTGCATGTCTCTCGGATCCAGTGACAGCCAACGAACGTAGGGGGTGACGTCTGCTACCATGGAACCGAGCAAAGCTAGTTGACTCACAAGGCGGGGTGAGGCTGCGGTTTGAACCTATGGCCTTGACCTCCTTAACTTCAGGCTTCGGAAGCACCAACATCACGATAATGGCGCAGTACCTGTCTTCCTGCCGAAATCCCTTTCCTGGTGCAGAGCTGCAATGTTTTCCCCGCCTGCTGCAGAACAGGGCTTGTTACCCAAAGGAAGGATCACTTGCTCACCCTTAATATGGAGAAATCATTTAGAGCACTTAATTTGTGTTGACTCTTTATTGGTGCACTATTGCAATTAAGTTAGATTAATGAAAGGTAAATTTCAGTCTATACATGAAAAAAAATCTCTTGTAAAGATCCTAATTAGTATGTGTGTTTATTTAGCCTCTCGTGGTTTAATTGCATCCCGTCCTGCTATTTACAAACAGGCATCATTAAAGAGTAATGAGCATGTGAAGAGCATTAACGCTAGTGCAGATGAGGTAAGGGGAGGTTGGTCTGGGGGGGGGGGGAGGGGGCGGGTACGGATGGGAAGATGGGAAGTCTGCTGGTTTGCGTTACTTCGAATGGATGGAGAGTGCAGAATGCCCCCACCCCCGGGGCCAGGCCACACGGGGAGGACAGAGCAGACCTGTGCCAGGAGCCAGCTCGTCCTTTGGCCACAGAGGGTCGGGCTGCTTCTGATTTGTTCTGCGGTGTCCCCTGTACAGGCGAGCACGGACTGGCACGGTCATCTTGTGACCTCAGCTGGCGGCGCTCAGGCAGAGGCTTTCTTCTCAGCCCTGCCATGCGGGACACCTGCACCTCGGATCGGCAAGGGTTCCCCGGGATGCCAGAAAAGCCTAAAAAGCCCCAACCGTGTGACGTTCCGCATGGAGTAGCCTTTTTCTTTTTCTTTAATGAGCAAACGTAAAGTCAGTTGAGAAATCGGCTTATACATCCCTGGCACCCCAATATCTCATCCCAGTTTTACGTAATTTGCAGTTGTTCTTGGAGTTACAAAGCAATCCTCACTTCTTTAGGTGGATGTGGGATCATTTATATTCTTTTCCAACCTGGCTTAAGGCTGAAAAACCTGAGATTCCAAACGGGACAGCAGTACAGCAGAAGGAAAAGAGAACACCCCCCACCCAAGATCCTGAAATAACAGTACATTTTGTCGTTTCTTACAAGACTCTCTGATTTGGGGCATAAAAGAAACGTTTCTCATTACTAAGAAACCAAGTATAGGTGTAGAGGCAGTAAATCTGAGAAGGAGGAACAGCATAGCACCCTGGTTGCCTAATGCTTGCAGGAATGAGGCTTCAAAATACCAGTGCCTCGGTTTCCCTTTATGTTCTGGTTATCCCGGTAAACAGTTTTGTGAATGTGTTCTATATAAATGCAAATTGCTACTACTCAAACTATATTAACACCTTAGATTTCTCTAGGGATTCTTGGGTGAGTCGAAGTCCAGGGCTCAATTTATTTAAAATTGGGTTATAGGAATTCACAGTTTTCACTACATTTTATGTTTTTCTTCAAACAAACTGCAGTTTAATTTTAACCTACCCTAAATAGAGCCCCTGCCCCAACAGGAAAAAGTTTGTCGGTATTCTAACTACCGTATGTATTTAAGGGCACAGCTAGCTGCCTTATCAAACAGATAAGGCTTGTGTGGATGTGTCTTTTGTTGTTGTTAACTTGCAACTGTTCCATTTTCAGCCCTCAGAACTGTGGGGCATATTTTCCCATTCATATTAATTGGATTTTAAAGTGACCTTGTCCCTGTATTGATTTGAATTAAAATTCCCTACATCAAGGTCAAGTTGGCACACATCCTGCAGTCGAAATATTAAAAAGCCAAGTACGGTCTAACAGGGTATTGACACAAGAAGGAGAGATGTAACGGGGCCAAGTTTGCCACAGAGGGCACCGTGGGTACCATTCTCAGGCAGGTGACAAGCGGCAGATCTGGCCAGGGACCACCTTCGCCTGGGCTTAATCTGCCTCATCAGAGGGAGAGCCCCTGTGTCAGTTCCCAGTCCTGCCTCCCCGGGGAAGAGCGTCCCTGAGCACTTCAGAGCCCGGATCGTGCCGCTCGGGTGCGTGGGTTATGACGTTTCGGCTCCTGCGAATTTACACGGGCTTCCTTGAGAACCAGCGACTCTTAACGCTCGTTCGTGAACTTGAGCTGTGAATCCTAATCTCCAGACTGCCCATCAAGCACCTCTCCATTTAGATATTTCAGAAGTACCGTAAGCTTGACAAAAAGGAAGTGGTTTTCCCCTCTTCTTCCTCATTTCGTCTCAATAAAGAGCAAAACTGTCAACCTGGTGCTCCAGCCAGAAACCTAGACTTTTCCTTAGCTTCTAGCTGCCTCTTTCTCACCTCGCGTCCAGTCTCTGGCACCTCGTGTCCGCTCTGTCCTGAATCCGTCGGCTTCTCACGATCTCTACTGGCATTGCCCCCGCTCAGAGTCCCTGCCTTCCTTCTCTCGATGCTTCCGTGAAGCAGCCAGGGGCGTGTTTTGTAAAAGCACACAGCACACTTGTCATTCCTCTGCTGAAAACCCTGCAGTGGCTTCCCATTTCTCCCAGACTAACAGCAGAGGCCTTACCAGAGCCTCAGGGGCTCCTTGTGGCCAACCTGGCCTACCTCTACCCAGCACATGCCACCTTCTCACCCGCCCCACCGCTCCCAGGACGCCCAGTCTTCCCCCGCTCCGGCCTTCACACAGGCTCCTCCCCCAGCCCGGGCTGCTGCGCCCCAGCACTGACGAGCTTGGTTTCTGCCCCAGCACCGGGCGAGCTTGGTTTCTGCCGAACTTGAACCACCCCCTTGTCTTTGTCGCCCCGTGCGGTGAAATGGTCTTACATTTGTTTGCTGTCTGCCCAGAGCTGCCCCCACGAAGAATGTCCATTCGTGAGACGTTGTGTCATTCACTCCATCTCTAAGCCTTAGAACATGTGGCACATAGTGGGTGTTCGTTGAATAAATATTTGAGTGAACTGAACGATCTGATGTAAATGTCGCTTTTTTCACACGTAGGTGTTACCCAAATCTCTCTTTAAGCTGCCCCCCTTTTCTTCGTTTCCTTCAAAACTTTTTGCAGATCGTGTTCCTTTCTTTATACTAATGTGTTGCCTGTCGCTCTATAACGTGTGTTTCTTTATCTCTGTGTACTCGAGGCCTGGCCTGCACACAATCCCTATTTAACAAAGAACCGTTGGGCGGAAGGAGGGCGGGAGGAAGGGAAGAGCAAGGCATTTGTGGTCCACGGCAGCTCTGGGTCGCGGCATGTGTCTGTCTGTCCTTCTGCCCCGGTCCTTCCTCACCCCTTCACCCCTTCCCTCTCTTCCCACACGGCCTCCTTCTCGTGCTGGTGCCGTGCTTCTTCCCGCTCGTCTCCGCGTTCTGCAGTCCGAATTCTAGAAGGAGGCAGTCCCATTGGCCTGGCCGGGCTGGACAGGGCCTTCCCTTCCAGGGCCCCGTACGGGGTCGCCCGCGGGCCAGTTCTGCCGCTGGGCCCCCCGCCTCCAGTGAAGGAAGCAGGTCGGCTCGTGAGCTGGAACGATGCGTGCAGGGGCCTCCCTGCCGGCGTCTTCAGTACAGGGTATGCAGGAAACATGCGTGTCGTTGAAGACTCCCCTTCACATCTGGTAGGAGAAGCTCGCCATGGTCAGTGTGTTCGAGAACACGGTGGTCAGCTTCTCCTCTCGGCAGCTAACCTGAACCCCACTGCAGGCACGTGAATCTTTCCGGAACTGGGGTCCCCGGTTTTCATGCCGGCTGTGCGTTAGTACCCCTCCTCTTTCCCAGAAGAGCTGTTAGGACGTAGTTGAAGATATAGTTTATAAATTAAAGCGAGTTAAGTTTTATTTTTGACGATTTGGGGAATCTTTCATAACGCTTCAAGGGGAGCCCACAGGTAGCTGGAAACCCAGATCGGGATGGACAGTCCACCTGTGTTCACTCTGGTTTTTAACCCCGTGTGTGAATTTGTGTTGTTTTGATGGGATCCCCGAGGGTGCAGGGGTAGGAAGATGGTGAGGAAATTTACAGTTAGTGTGTGAAAGAGGAAGTTGTTTCCTAGGCCATCCCTGTCCTGAAACCTTTTGATGAGGCTTGTCAAATGCATCCGTGCTCTCTGGCACAGTCCCCTCTGTCCAGGGCAGGTCTAAGCCTAGAAGAGAGGCAGGGGTTCAGGAGGATCAGGTACCCGAACATTAACATGGGTGCTCTTAGCAAATGAGTCGGAGTCATTCATCAACAGCGTAAGCCACTAATGCAAAATAGCCTCCTCTTCTCAGGCAGGGTGTTTAGTAATTAACACCCTAACTCACACGTAACTTACACCACGTGACAAGGGCCGGTGGTGACCGGCCCCCCCCTCGGGACCTGATACCACTGGCTGTCCCGTTCTCATAAAGGTTCCGCGTTAGAGGTGACACAGCCAGAGCTCCCCTGGGCTGGTTTTCCCAGGGCCACCCTGCTCTGTACGTGGCAGAGGCAGAATCTGAACTTGGGCCTCTCCCTCCGTGACCCGGGCACCAGCGGGGTAGCCCAGCCTGACCACTGCTGGAGTACTTGCCGTGTATTAATCCCAGTGCTGGGCACTGCACGTGTCTGGGGTAACTTCTCTCACAACAGCCTTATCCTGGGTGCACAGGTGAGAAAATGGGGGCTTCACAGGCCAGGGAACTTGTCCCAGATCATGCAGCCGGGAAGGGGCAGAGCTAACATCTAAACTCAGGTCTCTTTCTCCCAGAGTCCATACACCGATCGGCCATGCCCTCGTGCCTTGCTGGCCAGTTGATTTTCTGACTTGTTGGGAGACAGGTTCTGGAGTAGGGAAAGCAGAACTCCCGGCTCGGGGCATTGAGGACTCTGTCTCAAGTCTGGGCTGTACCTGGGGGTTACTTTCCAGTTTCGTTTTTCCTTTCTTCTCTTGCATTTCATTGCGTTGCGTTGATCATCGGAGGTATAATTGATCCAACCCTTTGAGCAAGAGGAGTGACCTTCAGCCTGGAAGAACATCCATCTTGTCTCTGACAGTCCCTCACTTTGACCCCTTAGTTTCCAAGTCACATAGCCCATTTTCTTTTTACGGTTCGATTACTGTCCATCTTACCGCAGTGCTGGTGGCCCCCCCTTCCAGTCCACTGCCAGCCGGTCTGTCTTCTACACCTCAGCTTTGCCGGAGTTTCAGCCTTTCAGGGCTGGTCTGTCTCCACTTCCTCGTAGCTGTATCCCATTTTAGCATTTTCCTAGAAGGAAGCAACAGCCACTTTCCCACTGCTCCTCTTAGTTTCCAGTCCTGCCGCGGCTTCTCGAAGCCGGCTGTCGGGAGAACAGTTGGCCCGGTGTGAGTGTCGGGACCACACATACCTAGCAGCTATGCAGAAGTCAGAGCGCTAAGTTTTGGTTAAAAACCACTAAATTTAGAGGAAACAGGTGCTTTAATAGGGTCTTGTATAGATGGGGTCCAGAGTGTGGGTATAAAGCCACTTGTGAGGGAAACCAGGAGTCGTCTGAAGCAAGGTTTTGAGCCACTTACCAGAGTCCCGGAGAAGACGGCCGGGTGGCTGCAGGATTAGATGAAGCGAGGCTCTGTGGTCGCCATTTCTTGTGATTTAGGGAGACCGGTCGTGGGCTAGGCGTGGGAGGGGGACAGCGAGAGGCATGCTTCTGGCCCTGCACAGAAAAGCAGTGAACTTGGACTCCGATCTTTCGAGACCTCAGCTTCCTTCTTTTTTTCTTTTTTTTTTTTTTTTTCAACGTTTTTTATTTATTTTTGGGACAGAGAGAGACAGAGCATGAACGGGGGAGGGGCAGAGAGAGAGGGAGACACAGAATCGGAAACAGGCTCCAGGCTCCGAGCCATCAGCCCAGAGCCCGACGCGGGGCTTGAACTCACGGACCGCGAGATCGTGACCTGGCTGAAGTCGGACGCTTCACCGACTGCGCCACCCAGGCGCCCCTACCTCAGCTTCCTTCTATTAAGAATGACGATAAGACACCTAGCCGGGCTGCACCTCAAGGTTCTTTGGCACATCTCTGTCCTTGTTCTGGAGTCAAGTGGTAAGGCCGCAGTCCGCGGGGGAAGACCCCCAGGAGACAGGGAGAAGACTGGGTGGCACTGGACGTTTGTTCCAGGCCACGTCTAAGAACATCTCTTGGAGGCATGTTCCGTGAAATACCATTTGGGGATTGCTCGTCTATGCAACCAGCCCCACTTGTCAAAACGTGTGCTAAATCGGACAGATGCCAGACCAAGCACTTTCTGATTGTGCCAGACAGCTTAGTGATGGAGCATGCCCCCTCCCCGAAATTCTTCCTACGCTGTGAGCCCCATGTGCTGTGGCACTTATGTACCCTGAAATTATTTCAGGCACACGCTGGTCTTATCACCTTCTTCAAGGCAGGAGCCATCTTCGACACTCCTTAACCTTCTTTAAAAATGGGGGGAGTTGAGGGGCGCCTGGGTGGCTTGGCTTGGTCGGTTGAGAGTCCAACTTCGCCTCAGGTCATGGTCTCATGGCTCATGGATTCAAGCCCCGCGTGGGGCTCCATGCTGACAGCTCGGAGCCCGGAGCCTGCTTCGGATTCTGTCGCCTCTCTCTCCGCCCCTCCCCTGCTCATGCTCTGTCTCTCTCTCTCTCCCTCAAAAATAAGTAAAGATTTTTTAAAAATTAAAAAATAAAATGGGGGAGTTGAAGAAGGCCACGCGCATGGCTCAGTCAGTTAAGCATCCGACTCTTGATCTCAGGGTCGTGAGTTCAAGGCCTGCGTTGGGCTCGACAATGGGCATGAAGCCTACTTACAAAAAAAAATGGGGGAGTTGAGAAAACTGATTTTTTTAAATCCTTTCCAGTGCTAAGGTTACACGATTGACTCTGTGTCCTCGCCCAGGACGTGTAGGTATTCGGTAAATGTTTACCGAAACCATTCACTTTATCCTTTTCTTTCTTTGGAATTAATACGAAGAGGAAGGTTCTTAATAACACCATACTGAAAGATAATTACTTCTGAGCCTGTGTAGAGATGCCTCTGTGGCTCTCCTTCCCTCCCCATCCCCACCCTTCTAACCACACTTTGATGGACATCACTTAAAGCACAGCAGACGTCAGTTAAAGTACAAATTAACATATTAAGGGGTCTGCTTAACATATTTGACTTCTCCCGTGGTTATACTTGGAAAATGACATTTGACGATGACTGTATGGTTGGCTTCTCTCCTTCCCTCCGACCCCCCTGCTCAGCCATGTGGCCTTTGTCTGAATGACAGAGATCATGCTATCCCCTTCACCTCCCACACGCATGCTTTATGCTTGCTCAGGGATGCCGGATCCGGTCCTGGGCTCCCCGTGCAAATGAGCTTTTTGGTCCACTCACCTCCCCTGTATCCTAAACACAGGTGCTGTTCAGTTTCAAAGTGCCTTTCCCTCTGCACACGCCCCAGGGGAATAAGCTTTTAGGCGATCAGTTTCTCTCAACTTCTAAGCTCACGTGGTCTGCCAGTGTAGACAACATCTCAGCTACCAGATTTGGTAAGTTTGTGGTAGGCAACAGTCGGCGGCAGAACGCAACTAAGTGTTTTTGCTGTTATCCTCAGCTTTCCTCCCGCTTCCCCGTATCTTGCGACTCGCCTTGCCATCGTGAACTAGAAATTCTCTTGCTGGGCTACGCGCCTTGGTAGGCAACCGCGGTGAGACCCCATAGGGAAGACCACCGACGCGGCCCCAGCTGCCCAGAGCACAGCTAGCCTGACGAGGGACGAGGCCGTGGCAGCATGTCTAAAGGCACCTCCTTGGAAGGGCAGCGAGCGGCTGGGAGGCCCACTGGCTTCCTCAGACTCCTCACAGCTTGCCATTTGAACCCTCATGGGGACGGACACAGGAGTAGTGAGTGAGCTCTCCGGAAATGTGCTGCTCGGCGTAGAAGAAGTGTTACCTTGGTAACAGCAAACCCGCTTCATTACCAGATGGCATTAGCTTTATTTGCGGTATCCCCGGCAGTTGCCAGCAACCAGCCCGTAGCCCCGGTCGCCGGGCGTGTCGCCTGTGACCGCGGCCGGCGTTGGCTACGCTGTAGAACCCTGTCCGTGGGCTGCTACGCGACGCCTTGCTGTATCAGTCTACCGGAACTGCAAGGTCCTTACAGCCTGGTGCATCCAGTTACCTTCTACGCTCGAGCAGTCTAGACAGGTGAGGAGGTGAATCCTTGCAGAGTGACGTGAGGGCCGGGAAGCCCGTTAGAGAACGTTCGTTAAGCACCATCTCGGTGGAGGTCCAGAGGCTCCCGCAGCCCTGTCCACCACAGCGCACTCAGGAGAAACAACGCCGAGCGCCGTCTCGTGCTGTCGTGTGCCACAGCGGTAGCCACGTGTTTCACGTGGACCAACTCGTTTGATTTCCTCTCGGGCCCTCCGACTTCCGCAGTTGAGCAAACAGGCAGGAGAGATTGTTTGCCTTCCCCTCGATCACACCGCCCGGTGGCAGACGTGGGAAGGAAGCCCAGTGCGCTTGACCTGCACACTAAATGGCCTCTTTTGGGTGTCAGCAGGGTCTGTCTAGATCAGCCCACGTGACAGCTTCATTCACATCTTCCGCTAAACTGCCCTGACCCTGGCCCTGACTCGGCAGCCGCTCGTCGGAAGGCACATTGTTGTTTGGACCTCAGGGCCCAGCCCGACCGTCACCCCTTCTCTGCAGCTTCCCTTTAGCCCCAGGTGTGATAGCAGAAGAAGGTAGATTAACGCCAGTGCCAAGTTCGCTGAACCGGAGGCAGCACCCGTCGTGGATCCGGCTTTGACGTTCACCGGCTTCAAGCGATCTCGCCTCTGCCAAGTCCAGGCGAGGGCTTGGGCCGAGTAGCGACAGCTGCCCCTGGGAGGCACCCTGTGCCGGGCCTGTTGTGCAGCTTTCTCAGCGCACTGACTCCTCACTGCCACCCCGAGGTGGGGCTGTCGTCGTCTCCCCTGGGTTGGAGGAAACTGACCTTCAGAGAAGGTAGATGACCAGGCTTTCCAGCAGCAGAGCTGAGACCCGAGTGCACCCGATTCCAGGGCCTCACTCTCAGGCTTCAAAGTCGCATACGTAGTTTCGTTATGACCACGTTAAAAATTCAGAAAGCCATAAATCTATGCATATTCAACCTAGATGAACACCAGGGTCCTTTCTGGCTTTCTAAAAAATAAGCATGGGTAGACTTCATAGAGCTTTACCGGTTTGAGAGATAATAAAGTTGTCCACAAACCGCTACAGCCCAGTATAGGCACAAGCTGTGGGGGTGTTCGCTCTCTAAACGATTACAGGCTAAGGGAGAAGTGGACCGGAAAATACTGAGCTAATTCATATTCATAAAATGGAAAAGAAAAATTTTAACCGGTCAAAATTATTTGCCTCTCTTGCCCTGATCGTGGTCGTGAAATGCCATTTCCCACGGAAAAGTAGGACTCTCGGAGGAAACGGCTGACTCATGAGCTAGGGCAGGAATTGTAACAAGACAAGCCTGGAATGCCCTGTACCAGAAAGCAAGGCACAGAGACTAGAGTGTGCCGGAAGGACTCAACCAGGGAGATGCCCCCTGGCCACAGACAGGACAGTGTGAGCATCAGTAAGACTGTGAGGCTAATAATCACATCAGATACAGATACATCAAATATGTTTCAGTCCACGAGTTTATAATGATGTTGGGTGGAAAACTGAGCCGTCTACACAGGAAGGAAACTAGTGAATTGATGCGTTGTTTCAAAAACTGGTAAATAAAGGGAAAGAACGGAGCATTTATCCTGCCTCTCCTCCTGCGTAATAAACTCAACCACTGAGTAGCCGAATCGTAGATGAGGGGAGGTTTCTCTTTATAAAAGTGTTCCAGCTGATAAATGAAGACGGAATGGTCACCCTGGTGTGTGGCCAGCACAGACCCCTGGTGAATTAATGGGTCAACAGCTGCCAGCATCACCTACCGAGACACCCAAGCTTGCTTGCCTCCTGTTGGTAGACGGTGACACCGCCTGTGAACTCGTGGAGCCAAAAGAAATCACGCTGAATCTCCTCTCCTGCCAGTTTACAGGAAGTACAGAGTGAGGAGGAACGTGTAAAATACACCATGGGGGCACCATCAGCAAAATCCAGACTGTGGAGAACTCTATAGAAAAAAAACTGACCCAGTTTCTTCAACAAATAAAAGGGGACGGGGGAGGGGGGCAGGGTGGCGATGGGGAACCTTTAGGCGAGCCTTACGAGACGTGTCAGCCCATCACATGGTGTGGACCGTATTCAGATCCTGGTACAAGCAAACGTTCTTAAGAGTGGCATCTACGAGACCGTTGAAAATTTGAGCCCTGACCACTTCAGTTTTGATAATATTGGAGAATTCTTGTTGATTGGGATGGGGGATGGCATCATAATCTTGCGCGTTTTGCTTTGTTTTGTTTTGTGCGCCCTTATCCTTTAGAGCCACAGAAGGAAAATGTTTACAGATGAAACAATGTTACCGCTGTTACCTGTTTCAAAATAACGCAGGAAAAGGGCAAAGTAGGTGAGGGTAGCGGTGAAACGGGGTTTTCCAGGAGCTGTAACTGTCGAACTGTGGGTCTGTGGAGGTTCTTTAGTTTATTTCACTTACCTTTGTGTATGTGTTTAAATCTTCCATAATAAATGGGTTAAAGAAATTAAGGGGCGCCTGGGGGGCTCAGTCCTTTGAGCGTCTGACTTCGGTTCAGATCACGATCGCACGGTTCGTGAGTTGGAGCCCCGCCTCGGGCTCGCTGCTGTCGGGGGCTGCTCTGGATCCCCCGTCTCTCCCCGCTCTGCTCCTCCCCCACTCGCGCTCTCTCTCCCTCTCTCCGGAGCAAATAAACATAAAAAAATAATAATAATAACTAAGTTGCTCCCTCCAGAAGGGGGTGGTTTTGCTTTTGTTTTGATTTAATGGCACCTGTTACTGGCAAGACAGGAGTGAAATAATTGCATTCGTACCTTTCTGGCTGGCATAACCCTTGTGGTTCATGGTTGGCTGGCAGATTGTATCAGAAGCCTTAAAAATAGTTGTCCTGTTGGCCCCGGTAATTACAGTTCTGCAGGTCTTCAGGAAATAATCCCAGACGCAACGAAGATAGTGAACAAAAATGCACATTGTAGCGGCACCTGGGTGGCTCAGTTGGTTAAGTGTCCGACTTCGGCTCAGGTCATGTTCTCGCAGTTCGTGGGTTCAAGCCCCGCATCGAGCTGTCAACACAGATCCCGCTTCAGATCCTCTGTCCCCTTCTGTCTCTGCCTTTCCCCCACTCATGCTCTCTCAATCTCTCTCTCTTTCTCTCGAAAATAAACATCTCAAAAACAAAAACAAAAGTGCACATGGTAGGCATGTTTATATCAGGGAAAACTTAGAAGCAACTCACGTCCGGCAGTAGGAGAATGGTTAAAGAAATTATAAATAGACCCACTAAGTGGAATGCTATGCAGCCACCATTTTTGGAGACTGCACGGCGATGTGTAACGGGTGCTGATGTCAGAATTTTAAATCAAAATGTGATTTGAAATTATGTATGTGGTTTCAATTACAACCGTGTCAAAAATTCAGAAACAGTAGCTCTTTCTTTCCTCCGGTTTTATTCCAAAGGAATCGATTTACACCACTGTGTAAGTTTGATGCGAAACGATTACCACAGGAGGCTCGGCTAACATCCATCTTCTGGAATAGAAGTACCAGAAAGAAGAGGAAGAAGGGAGAGACTTCTCCCCGTAAAGAGAACTTGTAGGATTTGCTCTGGAAACTGCTTTCCTGCACGTCCTGCCGCAGTGCTAGCTGAGGTCATCGTGGGTGATGTTACCTGTAGTGTAACTGGACCGTTGTGCCCTTTGCTCGCCTACTGCCCCGCCCTCCGTCTCTGGCAGCCACAGGTCTGGCCTCTCTTTCTGTGGAGTCCATAGATCTTGGGTAGTAAAAAGGTTGAAAGGAAATACCCCCCCCCCCCGAATGTTAACAGTTTAGAAGGGCAGACTGTGAATGATTATTTTCTGCCTTTTTACTCCAATTTTCCATTTTCTATAGCAAGCTTATTTATTAGTTAACTTTTTAGTATTTGTTAGGTTTAAAGTATCAAAAGTCACTCTTAAAAACAACAAAAAAAGTTTTCCATTTAAATATCTAGTGTTTTTAGTGTGTGTTCTCTTTGAATTCCATCTTAAGAAGCCTGAGAAATGACAGAGGCAGTTTATTGGTTAAAGTCAGCTAGACTTTGGTTTTTTTAAGGAAACAATTGCTTAGTTATCTCTGCTTATTAGCAAAGGGCGGTTGAAAACGGTGGCCCTGTTGGGAAAGGTGTGTTGGATTTCCACTGCAGGCCAGTGAGCGGCTGTTCATTCCAGTGTTTATGATTACAAAACCATTAATTTGATTCTTTTCTTTCCTCTCCCCGCCGCCCCCGACTAGAGTGCATGTAAACTAGAGAGAGTCATTGCTCCTACCTTGGTGGTTTATTGACATCCTTAAATAGTGATTTCCAGGGATACAGGAAGTGGCCCATGAAATGCTACGTGGTATACAACATTTGAAAGTACTATACAGAAACGAGATGTTTTTATGAACACTCTCTCAAACGTGAATAAGGCTATCCTATCTTTTTCTTACACTGTTTATAATCCTGGGCCATTTTAAACATACAAAAATAGAGAGCTCCTCTCAGCACTTAGAAGTTACTGAAGGAACCGGATACTAGGAATGCTCGCTGCCCCTCCAGGACTAGTCGAGGAAAGAGGAGGGCTTTTGCTGTGGACAGTCGGTTAGAAGCTGTGGAGAACAGGGAAATAAGGAGAGGACGGCTGAGGGCGGCATCCACAGAAACAGAGTGCATGTTGGCTCGTGGAGTTAGGATTGGGGCAGGCGGGGGGAGAGGCGGGGGGGCGGGGGGCGCCTGGGGGGCTCAGTCAGTTAAGCATCCGACTTTGGCTCAGGTCATGATCTCACAGTTTGTGAGTTCGAGCCCCGCATCGGGCCGCGTGCTGACAGCTCAGAGCCCGGAGCCTGCTTTGGATTCTGTGTCTCCCTCTCTCTGCCCCTCTCCCACTTGTACTCTGTCTTTCTCTGTCTCTCAAATAAATGTAAAAAAAAAAAAATTTTTTTTAATTAGGAAAAAAAAAAGGATTGGGACAGGGGGGTCTTTTGGGGTCCATCCTGTGATATTGGAGCCTCATCAAACAACCCAGACCGTGGGCCTAGGATGGGTGGTGTTCCAAGTACGCCTCTAGGGTCTCATCTAGGAAATGAACACAAGAGGCTTAGCAGAGTATTGGCAGAGTTACGTGAGCCCCTGAAAGCAAGGAAGGTGCCGTTTCTAGTCTTAGTGCCCAGCCTGTCCCAGCAAGCACGGCGGGTTACTTCTTCCCTGGCGTTATAGGAAACTGCGTGTTTTTTTAGGTGTGTGGGTTTTCTTTTTTATCCACAGTACGTGCTTCCTTTCTAACAGAGTGAAAGCACTTAATGGATTTCCAGGATGGTGTCCCTTTTTGGAGACAAAATTCAGCTACTTTCCATTTACCTCCAGAACTTACTTGGTATTGTGTCTCCAGCTACTACCAGCTATTATAAATAGATCGCTGAGCCAGGCGGGCATCTGGCACCTGCCTTTCATCTCTCTGTTGTCGTCCCTACATAATCCTTGTGCGTACGTGGGGCCACGAAATAACAGGCAAACAAATGTGTTTACCAGATCCTGGGATGCCAGAATCATAGACAGCCTTTGAACAGGATCATCTTAAGATAGAACCAAATAGAAGGACATTTTATTTTATCCGTCAAGTAGTAAACATACGGAACTTATCTTGAGATTTAGAAGCCAAAAATCTGAATAAATTCGGCATAGGTGGATACATGGGGACCCGTCCATCCTGAAGCAACTGCAGGAGGGCCTTGTTCTCAGGGCTAGTTCGTGAACGTTTGAGGATGTCTTCCCTCAGAAGGCCCTCCGGCACGTCTCTGGGGAACAAGAGGGAGAGGTGACCCTTTCTTGTTCACATCGTCTTGCCCCGCTTCCTGCATTTGCATGTTCAAGTGTAAGCTCTCATGCCCACCTGCACGTGTTTTGACAGGTGACCTTGGGAAAGGTGTTGAAAGTGATTGTCGTCATGCGGAGCCTGTTCATTGATCGAACAATAGTTAAGGGATATAATGAAAATGTCTACACGGAAGATGGCAAGGTAAGCGTTCTGGAGTCTTCTGTTCTGTTTCCCTTTATTTCCCGTATCCCAGAGCAGATGTAGTCCAGTCCCAGATGAATGACATTAGACGCCAGCAGTCATAGCCGAAATGATCAGCCAGCATAGTTTATCAGTGGGAAGATGAACGTTGCACAGAAAAACATCTCTCTCTCTCTCCCCTGCATTTTTCATCATGCTTCTGCTTGTTCCTTTAAGCCTGATGCCCTTAGTTGAATTTCTAATTTATCACCTTAGACCCCAGTTGCCTCATTAAATGTGTCTTCTGAGGAGATGGATTTCTTTGTCTTTTTTTTTTCTTTTTTTTTTTTTTTTTCCTTTTTGCCTAGTAGTGCAAGCACATCAATAGCCCAGGGTTGGGCATTTTCGGCATCTTGCTTCTCCTAGAACCATGAGGAAACTTCGAGTTAGTTTGACACACAGCCTGCTTCTGATCTTTTTCCATGAAACTAACAAGGGGCCCTGAGGAAGTCGCGTATCCGCGGCAGTATGTAGGGAGCAGAGTAATTGAAAAAAGAGAAGTTATTTCCATGGGTGATTTGTTTCATAGAGAGTTCACCCGTGTGAACCCCTAATTTCTCTCGACTGCACACTGTCCATATGGCTGTAGAGCAAGCATCAGAGGATGCTAATGGGAGCTGACAGCCTTCGTTTGTGTTTGCTTCCGGAACGTAATGAGCACTGCTCCGCCTGAGATGCCCACCCGGACACACCCTGCCCACTGCTTTGCACTGAGCCTCTGTCTGCCCCTCTCTCCTGAGCTCTCCCTTTGCTTCGCGAATCCCCGTAAAAATTCTAAAGTTTGTTACGGTGCTAGCCCCGCCCCGTCCGACAGCCACATTACAATGAGGATAGAACTTTCTTCAGAAAGTGGCAAAGGTAGCTTAGCACATACCGGTGTGTTGCACAAGAGCTGTGGCCCGTAAAGTGATGAGATGCGTGTTTGGAACAAGTAACCCCACATTTCCACGTCCCACTCAAGTGTTGTCGACGAGGGAAGCTGCTCTCACTTCAGGGACTCTGCCAAGTTCTCGGATGTCTCCCCATTGAAAACAAAGCATTCCTCGAGGGGAGGTTTCTTGTTTCTCTTTCGGAAACACCAGAGTGACTCTTTAGAGCAGGTATGGAGAGTAATGTGCGTCATCGGGGCGGGCGTGTGTATGATTTGTGATCCTGTGTACGATTCGTAGACTCTGGCGGCCGTTCTGACGAGCAGCTCCAAACTGGTTAGCCTCCGCAGAAGCAGCCCCGGGGCAGCACGTACCCTGGCCAGGAGCCCCCGCATCACTGCTCCTGGCCATTGAGAGTTGTGGTTCTCGTTGCCTTTGTCCGAGGCTCACGACTCCGTAGTCACGGCTGGTGTGAAACACAGCCCTTGCCGTCCAGGGTCTCACAGGTGCACTGGGGACAGAAGGCTAGAAACCTAGAAAGCTAAGCAGCGGTAGCGACCATGTGATAAGAGATCCAGACTCGAGAGAGGAAGGAAACATTCTCTGATGTTAGATTCTGAGGAGTGAGGTTTTACCTGCTTTGCCTGATCCCTTTCACGTGGCATTTAACTGCCCCGTTCCGGAAGTGTCCTAAATAAGACCCGGAACGCACTTGGCACTTTGCCACCTAGTCCGTACTCAGTAGATAACTAACGTCATTCTTACTCTGCACCTAAACAAGGGACTTAGAAAACAGTCGCGAATGTACGTCTCTAGGATTTCTCTCTGGTCGCTCCTCTTCAGGGGCTTCCGACCGTCCCCCCACGCCGTGGTTTTGTGTGTCAGCCCACGAGGATCGCTCGCGACCTGTGTCTAGGTGGGACCTCTCCTCCCCAGGTGCACCTCACATTCAGCCTGTCACGCTTCCTCCCGAAACTTGGTTTCCCACTGCTGTTAATCGTACCCCACCTAACCACTGAAACCGTCCCCTCCCTCAAATCTAGTGGATTCTGGCGATTCTCCCGCTTAAATCTGTCCCAAGTTGGGCCCCGCCTGTCCGTCCGGGTTCTCATTTCTCAACGGAGAGAGTGCACTGGCCTCCTCGTGCCTTGTCTCCAGTCTTATTTCCCTCCCACGGCCTGTCCTTCACTTGGCTTCCAGAGTGGTCTTCCCAGGATACACAACCAAGCACATGACTCCTTTGCACCACCCCGCATTGCCCAAAACAGACAGGAAAGTAGACTATTAATAGGTGTTGGACACGAAGCAGGCCACAGTCAAAATGTCTGAGAAACACAGGGTTAGGGAAGGGTCAGTAGGTGTTTTGACCGTAGAAATTCTTAGAAGCTTTAGTTTGCTGAGTGTCTTACGAATCTCCCTAGAGGAGGACATAGTGTGTGATGTTTTCCCAACTTATTTGAACCCCAAATTCATCGTTTCTCCCTTTAATCTCAGAGTACGTTGTGACAGTGGCGTTGAGCAGCAATGCTTCTGAAAACCCTGGCTTCTAGAATAAAATCCAAGCTCCTTAGCAATGCATAGAAATGTCGAGTGATGCGGCCCCTGCCTTCGTGACCTTGCCTGCCGTCCGTCTCCATATGCAAGCTTCATCTTCCAGCCTTTTGTGCCGCTTGGGGCTCCCACGACTCTGTCGCCCGTCTGCACCCTCTGTGCCCTTGGCCCGGGATGCTTTCTCCCCCTTGTCCACCTGACAGACTCACTCTGCCCTTCACACTGACCTCCTGCCATCCTCTTTCTCTTCCTGTCCCCATTTTCCCAGGAGCCTCTTGTACGAGCATGGGCTCTGGAGACACAGGCCCAGGTGTGCGTCCGAACGCAGCACAAGCTAGCTTCCTCGTGAACACGCCCGTGGCGTTTAGAACGGTCTTTGTCCAGGATTAGAACTAGCACCTCCTGGTTATTTGTTTCCGTTTCTATCTTGCAATTGATAGAAACACCAAGAGGATTCCATATGTTGACCTTGTAGGTGTCCTGCTGAGCAAACTTGGCCCACGCGGGTAATAGAGTCCTAGGTTCTAAGTCAGACTCGTTCAGCAGATGAGGATACTGAGCCCCGGAATGGTACAGAGACTTGCCCGCAGTCACACCACGCCAGGCCTCAGACCCCATCTGCCAGGAGCACCTCAAGGGGCCCGACTGTGTCCTGTGACTCTGTCCCGGGGCTGTGCCTCGGTGCCCGGAGAGCCGGAGAAGCCCGGTAACATACGGGAAGGGATAGCCGGAGAAGCCCACGCGGGATGTGAAAATGCTTCAGCGGGGATGGAAAAGTGGCGAACCGAACATCACAACAGGACCCAAAGAAGCAGCAGGGAGTGAAGTCATAAGTAAATTAGAAAATGAGGGAGGTACACACACGTGTGCACATGGCACGTGTCTTCCTGATGAGAGATTAGCGTGGGCTCCCTGCTCATCAGGACCCCGAGTGTATGTCTGGGAAGCTGAATTCAGCTATGATTCACATCACAGATGCGATACTGGAGGCCTCTCGCCGCGTTTTACAGCTGCGCACATCGGCCCAAGTGGTCAGCAGGGACCCTAACACTGGGGAGAGCGAGATCGAGAGGACCGAGTCGCTGGTGCTTTTAAAGGTACATTCACCTCATCTGGCCGAGATGCCCTCAAACGGCTGGTCTGCCCGGAATCGAATCCTAGCCAATTTGATTAGCCCCTTCTTTTTTTCAGAGCACTTTACAAAACCATGCAGACGTTATTAGCGTTCTATTTTCAGTACTGATGCTGGTGGATGTGAATCTATATATATGTATATACACGTAAGCATTAGGGTAATTAATGTGTGGAAATGTCTCGCCTACCCCAAACAAAATGTAACCTTTGGAAGGAGCCGTGGGAGCTTGGGGTGTGGTCCGCAAGAACAGATTGCTGCCTGCAGTTTTGCTGTTCCAAACCTGCAGCCCTGCGTTTGCTGAGCTGGTGCCTGGGTGCTGGCCCGGGGGTAATCTGCTGCAGTCGCAGCACAGCCACTGACACGGTGGGTGTGGCTTGGAAAGCCACCGACTTGCTGGGGCCTGAACCTCTGCGACCGCAGCAGGTCTTTGTCCCCCAGACCCCAAGCAGCCCGCACGTCCTGAAAAGTTTAATTGTCCCTTTTGTTGCAATAGTGGCCCAGCGCCACCCTCCGCGCCCCCCCCCCCCCCCCCCCGCCCCCAGCCACCACCCTCATTTCCAGACCGGGCAGGTTTTTTCCCATCAGAATCCCTGCAAGGCTGTCACTTTGCATTTTGCAGTAACCACCGGCCACCACTGCCCTAATCGGTCTGCCTCTTTACCTGGGATGCGTATTTTTGATATCAAGCTCCTGTACACTCATTCCTCTAATAAAATACAAAAATGCTTTTAAAACTTACCAACCCGCTATTCACGGTAACCAGGGAGGAGCGGAGAGCCATGACTCAGCATGTTAAAAGGCAGATTTAAGTTGAATACCTGGCCATTGTCCTGATTTTACACCCGTCAGACTTAACTGAAGAAGTAGAAGTGTCTCGGTTGAATTTATCTTATTAGGGGATTTAGGTTATGTTAATGCTATAGCTTCATTAATTACCCCATATCAATAAAAAAGGCAGCTTTTAGCCTCCTAGCGAAAGAGAGGGAGAGAAATAGTAGTATCAAAGGGAACCTTCAAAGACAGCCAGAGCTGTCTCCAGGGTGATTTCTGATCCCTGCATTCTTCCCACTTCAAAGTGGGGTGTGTGCGTGGCGGGGGGGGGGGGGGGGGGTCGAGCGGGCTGGGGAAGCTGGAATCTGATTTCTCTAATAAGTGTTGGCATCGGCCCCGTTTGATATTAGATGCAGGGAACATTTTGATTTGTTATAGCCTTTGAAATTGTTCAGACGACCTTCAGAAAAACGGCCTCTTGTTGCTTATGGGGGAAGGGGGGAAGCCGGGGAAGGGGATCCGGTGTAATTCGCGTGCAGAGGGTACCCCGGAGTTGTGCTTTCAGCAGTTTTTGGCAACAAACGTCTGTCCTGATGGCAAGTGAGAAGTTGAGCGGCAGACCTGTACCGCCACTCTCTTTGGGAAGACTTGCCCCCCTCTGTGTTCTCCGGGGAAGAGTGGGCACATTAAGAAGGGGACCACGTAGAAGCTGGTGGTTTGGAAAACCGGGACAGTCACGGAGAAGTGTAGGACCGCTGCTGGCCTGTGGCCCTCCACCCCCCACAGACTCATCGCCTGTTGACCTGGCAAGGTGAAGCTGCTAATAAATAAAAGCTTTAAAAGTTGGAAGACCCTCGTGAGGCTTTCTACGTTTTCTTCGGAATTGTCCATTTTAGATAATTTATAGTATCTTGTACTGTTTTTTTGGAAATGAAGAATTGGTAACTTCCCGATAAGCTGCCAGAAGTGTTCACTTCAGTGGCGATGACTGTCACATGAGCAGGCCTCGAAGCAGACTTGTCCTACTGAACTTCGCAAGAGTGTGCCCCCCGCCCCCCGCAACAGCCACGACAGCTCAGGGGTGCTGGCAGTCGGCACTCCTGGATTCTAGCCGATAGGCAGTCCTCCAGGTTGACAGCTGGGCCTCTGGGGGCAGGACTGGCGTTGAATTTTCCACCACGTACTCATTGTGTGGTGTTGGGCAGGTCACTTGACTTCTGTGAGCCTCCGTCTCCTCCTCTGTGAGTCGGGAATGGTTTTATCATCCTTGTCCGGAACTCTGGAAGCATTGAGAAAGGTCACGCAGGTATCGTGCGGACCAAATGCGTGGTCCTTCGCGAATGGCGTCTGCCCTCGCTGGGCGTGCTAGAGGTGCCGAGGGCGGGGGTCAGTGACATAGCTGCTGTGTCCTCGCCTTCTGATGTTGGGCGTGCTGAGTGTTCCCTTTGGTAACTCAGCTGATTGTCACCATTCTCGTTAGTCGAGAGGCCCTTTGACGTCTTGATGTCGAACCCGAGACCAGATGTGTCTGTGCTGGAGCAGTTGATCGTCTGTGGGGTTTGTTTCCATTTTACCCAAGAATAGAGCACCCTCCTACCCCTCAAATACTCATTCCAATCCCCAGAGGCCCAGAGGCTACTCCTAAGGCTGCAGATTCAGCCACCAATTACCATAAAGTTGGCTTTTCCATTTCAAGGTTTTTCTAATGCTCGCCCAGAATACTGAGGGGTGCTTTGATTTCTTTCCCTGTAGTGCAGAATAATTTCCCATTCATCAGGCTGAAAGTTTACAGCTTCCAGAAGGCTCCTTTTTGAATGTCACAGCCAGTAAAAAATTGGTAGCCATGCCTGCCTCTGCAGCAAATAAGCTGAAGCTAATAAATATTCACTTGGATCCGTCCTGGTTCCCTGAAATGGATTTCTGAAATCTTCCTGGCCCCGAGGAAAGGCAGGGCACTGACTCCAGAACACTCACTTCAGTGGCTTTCTTTGGCATAAATCTAGCAGAAAATCAAGTTACAAACTGCCTGCTGTGCCTTTGCAGCAACGCGGGGACCCATTGTCATCGGATCCCTTTCTTACCCGTGTGCACCTGTTACATAGGCTGTATCGCCTGCCATCCTTCGTTCCCAGATGGTTGGAGCTATTCCCTAGGGTCCTGAATAATATATTTAAACCACCTTTCGAAAAGAGCAGCGTGCTCACTTTGAATGAGCATGGTGTGTTTTGAGAAGCCACAGTTAGGCTGGAGAGTCCACCTCTTAATTAAACTTGTGTGTATTTCTCCCTAGATAATTTCTCCACTAAAACAGTCTGCAGATACCGAAGAGTTTTTTTTTTTTAATTGTCTCTTTTAAATAAAAACTAGAACTTTTTGGTTTCTGTGCAGCTTCTTCCTCGTCTCTCTTTCCATGGCCCTGTGTTTATGTCTTAGTCTGCCTACGTCTGATGGGAACAGGCAGGCAGGAGGGATAAACCGTGGAGAACCTCGGAAGAAACATCTGTGGGCTTCAAATGGAAGGAGAACGGCATCAGTTCCAAGTAGAGACACTGATGCTTTTCTCCCTAAAATGTAGATTTAGAATCTTTGGCATCTCCCTGTCGTCTTGGCAGTGATTTGGTAGAGCTAAGAGCTACAAAAAAAAAAAAAAAAAAAAAAAAAAAAAAAATCATTCTTATTCGTTCTGCCCTCTCTGAATAATCTTTAAGTGCAGGATTTTAAAGCCCTGGGCTACACTGTGGCCCTGAGAACCCAGCAGGGACCTGACTTCCCCTAGGCACGACCGGCTGGCCGGCCGCTTTTCTTCCCCACAATGGACAGTGTGGGGAATTCATTTCATAGAGTTCTTCTGAGGTTTCCTTCGGAGTTACCCGGAGGTAACATGTCACTTTTCCCCCTACAGATTGCTAACCTGCCAAATTAAAATTCTAACGCCTAAAGATTTTTTTTTTTTAATCAAGTGGTTTAAGTGGAGGTGGGGGGTGGGCAGGGGACAGTGACTGAACATTGATACCTCCTTTCTGGAGAGCAGCTGAGCCAGAGTAGAAGGAACAGGGTCAGTTAGGGGCGTCTGTGGAAACCGGGAAGGAGCTGGTAACAGCAGGGGGAACGGGGAGGGGTGGGCCAATTCGAGTGAACGTTCAGGTGGTGTTCTTCCAGTCCTTTTCCTGGGCTTGGGTCAGCTGAGCCTGCCCTCTCCAGCAGGAGCCACGCCGGGGGTCAAAGGGCTTCCTCAGAATCCTCTCCGCCTCCTCCTTGGCCTGAAAGTTCTCAAACACGGCAAAGTTTACATGAAACTAATTCTGAACAGGAAGAAGCCGGGGAGAACCGAATGCATGCCAGCTCACAGACTACCTTTTGATTTCCAAGGACCATTTTCAGAAAAGCAGGTTTTGGTGTTTTCCTCAGAACAAAACAAAACCCTGAAGTGGTCCAGCCAAGCAAAACACTCCACTCCCTGTCTTCTGAGAGGAATCGTCCCATCTGATTGCTTCTCTTGTTCCCAGGTGCTCCAAAATCAATAACACAACCTATAGGCCATGCAGTCATATCTCAGGCTTCTACCTTGACCAGCGGCCAACCCCAAAGGCAGGTTCCAAGAGGCCCATTGACCAGCTGTTTCAGTTTGTTCAGCTCTTGAACTCCTATATTAGAGTTGGAGGGGGACATACCCAGGGGACATACTGACAGCCCGTCTTTTAATCTGCACTATGCTTGAGCCAGCACTGTGTTGGGGGTCATTGTCTTTTTGCTGTACTTAATTTGTTCTAAACTCATGAAACAATGAGAATGCATTGACTCGATTCATCACAACAAAACTGTAAAACAAAAATCCTTCTGATTAGAATACGCCACCGAAGTGCCCTGTGCAAGATCAGATAGAGCCAGAGGAGGACTGGCCTGGGCTTACTCCAAGCCCTAGCCGGGATCTCCTGCTCCCTCGTTTGTGAAGGAGGGGTGTGCGAGATCAAGGGTCCCTGGCCTGACTGGCCACCACAGTTGTGTCACCGTTTGGGAAGCAAAGCTAAAACAGACAGACAAATGAACAGATTCTCAGGCCCACTTGTAAAACTGCTAATTCAGACACTCCTGGGGAGGAACCAAGGAATCTGTACATCAAAAGCAAAAAACAAAAACAAAAAAGCCCCGCAGCTTCTGGCTTCAGCCAAGTTTGAGCACCACAGGGGGAGACCATCCATAAGTAAGCCCCTCCAGATTACCACAGGCAATCAGATGGCTCCGAACCATTGTCTCATTCTGGAAAGCAAGGTTGCTAGTGGGACCAGCCACACTGGCTTATTCCAGGGATTAAGTGAGAGTGCATATGGGGGGCCCAGGGTGGTGCTTGGCATGGAACAGGTCCTCAGCAGCTGGAAGCTGGTAGCTTTCCTCCACTCGGCAAAGACCTACTGATGTCTATGACATGCTAGGTCCCACATCAGGACAACATGAGCAAAAGAACGTTCCAGGCTGGGGGCGCCTGGGTAGCTCATTCGATTGAGCGTCCGACTCTTGATTTCAGCTCAAGTCATGACCTCACAGTTGATTGGATCGAGCCCCACATTGGGCTCTGTGCTGATAGCTCAGAGCCGGCTTGGGATTCTCTCTCTCTCTCTCTCTCTCTCTCTCTCTCTCTCTCTCTCTCTCCCTCTCTCCTTCTCTCACTCTCCCCCTCTCTCCCTCTCTCCCTCTCTCCCTCTCTCCCTCTCTCCCTCTCTCCCTCTCTCCCTCTCTCCCTCTCCCCCTCTCTCCCTCTCCCCCTCTCTCCCTCTCCCTCTCTCTGCTCCTCCCCTGCTCTCCCTCTCTCTCTTAAATAAACTTAAAAAAAAAAGTTCCAGACAGTTTTAAGCACAATGAAAATTTCAAATTTTTAAAAAGACCAAGAGAATCAAGATAGCACGTGTGGAAATAATATCTTAGACATGGTAACTGGGATATGACTCTCTAATAAGGTGACATTGGAGCTGCGGAGAGCTACGAGGAGCCATGTGAGGATTTCAGGCAAAGGGTACAGCAAGTGTAAAGGTCCTGAGGCGGGATTGACATGGGCATTCAAGAGAACCATGGTAGGAGTCCAGGTTAGAAGAGTGAGCCAGAAGCTCAGTTCATGTGGCCTTGGATGCAGCAGGTGGCTCCAACTGACTTCTCTGTGTCCCTTCTGTTGGCTTCCTTAAATCACTGACAGGCTGAGAAAGATGAAGGTCAAGCAGGACATTTGAGATGCCTGTGCAATGCCATGGTTCTGTTATTCCGTAATCACGTTTATTATTTCAAGCTGACAGGTATAGCAGGGGTTACAGCGTCATCTCTTGAAGTCCAAAATTCTAAAAGCGATGCTGATGATGCTTTTCTCTCTTTCCCCCCCAGCTTGATATATGGTCCAAATCCAACTATCAAGTTTTCCAGAAGGTAAGCTTTATTTTTTGCTTCTTACTCATGAGGCAGTAAGAGAAATGTGAATGCTTTAAAGTATAAACATTGGTCTTAAGTTAGAGGGTTGTTTTGTGTGTGTGTGTGTGTGTGTGTGTGTGTGTGTGTGTGTGTGTGTGTGTTTAATGAAAAAAGCCAGACACAAAAGGTTGCTCACGATACGATTCCACTTATATGACATTCTAGAAAAGAGAAAACCTTAGGGACAGAAATCAGACCAGTGGTTTCCAGGGGCTAGGAGTAAGGGCAAGAGATTGTCCCCAAAGGGGCAAGAGGAGATGTGTTAGGGTGATGGAAATATTCTGAATCTTAATTGTGGTGGTGATTGCACACTATTATGTTTCCAAACTCCTGGAACCGTATACCTACCCTAGAGGAAGACCTGCGTTTTCCTTCCTATACAGGGGCCACCCCAGTCCTTCCCTCCTATGTTTGTCTCCAGTGAGTCGCCTTTACTGGGCACATAAAACACTTCACTTCTGCCTCTTCTGGTCACCAGACGTGTGGGGGTTTGCCCCACAACAACAGGCAAGTCCCGGACCCCAGCTGGATGCCCTACAGCTTAGCTGAGTCTGACCCTGTGTACCTGGAGATACCACAGTGACAAGTTTGGGTTATCACCCGTGCTTCTGTGCTACCAGCCGTAGATTAGAGGTTCCCCAGCGCCCATCTGTTAATTCGCCAGAGCAGCTCGCGCAACTCAGGGACATGCCTACTTAGCTCCTCCCAGTTTATTAAAGGACCCGAGAAAGGATACAGGTGAACAGCCAGATGAAGAGGCACACAGGGCAAGGTCTGGGAGGGTCTCAAGCACGGACGCTTCTGTCCCTGTGGAGTGGGGGCACATCACCCTTCTGGGGTTGTGTTGGCCAGTCTGGAAGCGCCCCGAGCCCTGTACTACTGGGATTTTAAGATTTTCTTTTCTTTTCTTTCTTTCTTTCTTTCTTTTTTTTTTAATTTTTTAATGTCTATTTATTTTTGAGACAGAGGGAGACAGAGCACGAGTGGGGGAGGGCCAGAGAGAGAGGGAGACACAGAATCTGAAACAGGCTCCAGGCTCCAAGCTGTCAGCACAGAGCCTGATGCGGGGCTCGAACCCACGAACCGTGAGATCGTGACCTGAGCCGAAGTCGGATGCTTAACCGACTGAGCCACCCAGGGGCCCCAAGATTTTATTTTTAAGTAATCTCTACACCCAGCGTGGGGCTCGAACTCACAACTCTTGAGATCAAGAGTCCACCAACTGAGCCAGCGCAGCACCCCTGTGCTGCTGGGAGTTCATGGAGGCCCCCTCACGCAGACATACTCGATCATTAACTCTGTTTCCAGCCCCACTCCCTTTCTCTGGAGGATGGGGGATGGGACGGAAAATTCTAAGCCTCTAATTACTCTGATCATGGCTTGGTCTTTCTGGTGACCAGCCCCCATCCAGGTGCCCACCCATGGTGCCCTCATTAGAACGAGGGATACCCCTAGCACTCTGTCGCTTAGGGTTTCAGGAGCTCTATGCCAGGAACCAGGGACGGAGGTGAAAAAAATACATGTATTTTTTCCTGTTCTCTCACACCTACAAAAGGTGAGTTTTGCTGTACAGAAATCAGACCTTAAAAAAAAAAAAAAAAAAAACACACAGAGGCTTTTGAGTTCCAAGCTAACCCAGTTTTTGAGCTCCGTTCTTCAGAGCCCTGTGGTCTACGCAGGTGCCTAGCACAGGCTGAGAGAGGCAGGCTGGCCCCGTCTTCACCCTACCCCCACCCCCACCTAACACTCTGGTGACTTCTTTTTCCAATGTCGGGCTTCCCCATGAAATGGTGTTTGGGAAATGTCGGAAGAAAGGCAATGTGGCTACAGAAGATCCTCTCCCAGCTTCTGATGGTGGAAGGGGCCCTTCCCCGGAGCAGCTCGGCACCTGGGGCTTACGCGGGCTCCCCGCACCGCCCCCCCCCCACAGCGCCCCAGCCGGTTCCCCTGCGGGGTACCAGCTACTTTCCCCTGCCCTCAGCCGCCCCCCGTCTCTGCTTTCACTCGGCAGCGGACATGATGGAGTCGGTTGCGATTTCCTCTGCTGCCTCATCGGGCTCAGCAACAGCTATTTGTTGAGCCCCTTTTGCCACGTGCCAGGCACCGCGCGAGGTGCTAGGGATACAAGGGAAAACGAGACAGACGAGGAAGATGATGACTCTAGGTTGTTAATGAGGGCCCGAAGTCCAGAACAGGAGGGGCCCCTCTCGTCGGGGCGGTGCGGGAGGACTTTATGGGGCAAAACCTAACAGGACGGGCACCTCATGAGACGCGCCGGTCGTGCGGAGAGCCACGGGAGACGCTCGGCGGGCCACGGAAGCGGCAGCCCAGAAACCTGGTGTTGAGGAGCACGTTCTAAGAACCATCGGAAGCCTGGGCCATCGGAGCGTGCAGTGGAGCAGAGAGGCAGAGCCCAGGCTGGGCAGGTGCCTCTAGGTCCTGCTGCAGAATTTGGATCTTATTCTCGATTCCATTGAAGGGATTGGTGCGGAGGAGGGACACGGTTTTGAAAGCTGAGCCCACATCATTTCCACTTGAGTCATAGTTGCGTCCAAGGGATGCCAGGTAGCTTAGAGGGAGAGCACAGAGGTTTGTTGTTTTTTTTGGTTTTTTTTGTAATGCAGGTGAAATTCACACAACATAAAATTAACACAATTCTGTGATTTATAGAACCTTTGTGGTGCTGTGGAACCCTCTACTCCCAAAACCTTTTCATCACCTCGAAAGGAGACCCCGTCCCCATTAAGCAGTGAGCTTAAGGCTTTTGTATCAAAGCAGCATAATGGACCAGCCCTCTAATGGTGTTTAATACATCACTTCACGTCGTTCCCTGGACCCTTGTACATGAAAGGCTAGGATAGGACAGATGCCTGGGGCTAGGAGAGGGGTCTGAGACGCAACACCACACATTTAGGGAGCCTGTAAAAGCATTAAAGTTTCATGATCTTTTTTTTTTTTCTTTTTTAATGTTTTTTTGAGAGATAGACAGTATGAGCAGGGGAGGGGCGGAGAGAGAGGGAGACACAGAATCCGAAGCAGGCTCCAGACTCCGAGCTGTCAGCACAGAGCCCTACCTGGGGCTCAAACCCATGAACCGTGAGATCATGACCTGAGCCGAAGTGAGACGCTTAACCGACTGAGCCACCCAAGCGCCCCTAAAGCTTCACGATCTTATCACAGTCAAATAGAACATGCAATCCTGGGTTGGATCCTGAAACAAAAAGAGGATGTTAATGAGAAAATGAGTTGAATCAATAGTAAGTAACCAATGCTGGTTTCTTAGTTGTGCCAAGGGTACCCGGTCGTGAAGGATATTAACAGGGGGAAACTGGGCGAGGGGTACGTGGGAGCTGCGTGCACCATCGTTGTAACTTTTCTAGTCCAAAATTGAGTTTATTTTAAAAAGAAAATCATGGCCTTGACTCCTCTAACACTCCTTTACCCAGCTGAGCTAGCTAGAAGGAGAATGGAGAAAAGAGCCGCCGACTCTCGGCCCAGAGCCTGCAGGAAAATGTGTGTGGTCACGGGCAGGCTGTAGTGCGTACAGCTGCATGTGAGTCGTAGCGTCCTTATCTAAGCGACCATACCTGCGGCACGTACTAGTTGAGCATGCGTAAGGTCTCAGCCTTGAGTGCCGACTTTATCCAGGCTGACTGCGTTCGTCAGTTTTCTCCCAGCAGCTGTGGAAAAGCATTCTAAAGAGAAAGGACAGCCGTCATTATCTTGCGCTGTGTGTCGCCTCGATAGTGAGGAGCATTAAAGTGGTTTTGTTTTCCTAACCTGCTTCCTCTTGGTGTCCCTCTGTGGTATTGCGATGAGCTCCCTTCCCCGGGCTCCGCACAGGCAGGCGGTGGCTTCGGGGAGCCATGAGCATTGCAGACCATAACCTGGCCTTTTGACAATGGTCCAATTTCCATACAAATACCCCGTGTGACAAGGGCTTGCACATGCTTGCCTTTGCATATGTGTGTGTGTGTGTGTGTGTGTGTGTGTGTGTGTGTGTGTGTATTTTAATGTTCTGTGTAGTATTAAGTATTTTTGAATGCGAGCGTAAAGTTTATTAGGAAGTTGTAAAATGTGTGAGACACAGATTTGGTGAGGCATAGATGTGGAGAGACAGTGCTGTATTTTTATTCTACCTCCCCTAAAAATAACCTGCCAAGCACTCTTTGTATTTGTTTAAAACCACAAACACACACAGAAGCAGTGTTTAAAATTTGGTATTAGTCTAGCCAGAGACGTGGAGCAGCACCCCCTCCCCAGTTCCTCCCTCGTAGTTTATGTAACGCGTCTGAAGCAGGAGAAGCGGACGCGTTTGTAGGGATGGGGGTTTTACCTCAACTGCTGATCGGCGCGTTGTATGTGGGCAGAGCCCTTTGTGACGCTCCTTGTCATCCGTACCTTCGACTGTTACCTAAATGGACTTGACCTCTGATACTGACCTGTACTCAATTAACGAGCCGTAATTTGGGGATAGGTGATGGTACCCTCTGATTACAGGGAGTGAAGAGTCCTTTTCCTGTTCCAGGGGCAGGTAAGGGTTTGCGGGTTAAAGAGTCCTCTGGCTTCCCGACTAAAACATTGTCTGTTTGCTGTCAGTGTAAGGAAGATACTGGAAAATAGTACAGAATTAAGCTCAATCTTTTATCAGTGAAGCTTTTAACTAATCATCATCACATGGAAAGGGTTTGGGGTTTTGTTTAAAAAGTCCTGTGTTTGCGGGAGACGCTGGTGGGGAGGATGGGGACACATAGTGTGGCCTCGCTCACGAAGGGGCAGGACGGTACCGTGCTTATTTTTCTGTGTGAGTCTCGGGCCGCGTTGGGGGACAGGGGACACACCGCACGATAGAGCAAAGCTGGGGCCACTTTGCTGCGGGTTCTGAGGATCTGGTGCGATTTTTGGGATGCTATTTGGCATTTCAGATTCAGAATGCCAACAGAGAAGAGTTAGGGGGCAACACTTCTAAACTCTGCCTTTTAGTCTCCGCTCTGTCTCAGCATCCTATTTGCTGCTTGTCCACCCACTTAGATTTCGGGTGTCCCCGATCGACGTTCCTGGTAGCAGTCCCCAGAAAGCAACTGACAGTGCCGTGGAAAACGTCCCCTCCTGCCTGGCGTCGGCCCTCTGACACCCACGCAGGCGGACCAGGCAGGGGAGGGCGAGTTATCCCCACTGTCTGGAAAGGCCGGACCCGAATCAGGAGCAGAGTGCATTTTCAGACGACAGTGACACGGTCAAGGAGCATCCTTGGTCATCGGTAAGAGGGGCTCTCCCCGGCAGAAAACAGCGCCCGTGGTGACAGGTGCCGCAGCTGTGTGCCGCCGGCCCCGGCCTCCTCGAACGGCGGGAGGCACCCTCTCCCAGCATTGCCGTGCCGCAGAGCGCCAGGACTTCCTTCGCCATGTGGTGGCAGTTACCGTGGATTGTGTATTTCCCTGCCCGCAAGCAGCCGCGGCGGCCGCAGAGAGAGGCGTGCTGGGAAGGTGGGACCCCTCCCGGGTCTTGCCCTCGATGTGACAAAGCAAGGTGGTGGGAGGGGGGCTGCTTCACAGAGCCGCGCGGAGCTCACGCTTGCCTTTTTATTCCCGGAAGATAATGTCAGGAGCTAAGAGAATAGAAGCACACGCCTGTCAAATCCTCCTCAGGCCGCGTGCGCGGGACTCCCTGGGTCAAAGACAGGCACACGAGGTCCTGTCGCAAGTCCCCCCACGTGAATCGAAATGTGGCCTGCCTTTTGTCTGCAGCGGGGACTGTCAGTAGGCCCTTTCCCTCTTCCTCATTAGACCCCTTCCCCCGGCGGAGGGCTGGGGACAGCGTGCTGTGGGGCCACAGCTGCCGACAGGCTCCTGTCATTTCCTGCGGTGCCCCGGAGGCTCTGTGCGCTTCGTCCTAGGGCGAAGAGGCTTTTTATAGCCGGCCCGTCTCCAGCAGAGCAGACTCGGAGAATGGGACTTAGGAATGGGGGGCCGTCTGAAAGGGCAGAAGCACAAAGAGCCAGGAAGGGTTTCAGGCATGTTCGTCTTCTCCTGACATTTAAACTCTGCAGGGGCAGCCACCGTTTTGATCTTTAGCCTCCTCGTTTCAAAACCGTGTGCGTTTTCATCCCGGCACTTAGGAAGAGTGCGAGCAAATCTGCGGCTACTTCCTGCGTTAAGTCCCGGCGGGGAGGCTGAGAGGTGGGGGCGCGTGTGCAGCCGAGACGGGCAGGTGGGGACGGGAGAGATCGTACCACGGGGGCTGGCGCATCCTTCGCGGCGTTTCCACTCGGAGGGAAGCACAGAAGCCGTAGCCCGCGGATGCCCAGCTCGGAGTCCACAGTCATCGTTCCAGAGGCTTCAGAGGAAAGCGCGGCCCTCCCTGGGCCGTGCGGTCGCAGAACGAACTGCGGCATTTGGCACTGTGTTCCTGTGCCTCCCGTTGCTGCCTCGTGTGCCCTGGCGCTCCCAGAAACATAAAACGGGGTGCGAGGGCCAGCGGGCCAACCCCAGACCAGGGGCGGTGCCAGAGGAAGGCCTGCGGGAGCCAGGACCGGGCCATCGACTCGCTTCAGGGAAGGAACGGTGGCAGACAATTCCAGGGTCGTCCCTGAGGGCAGCCTTTCCCCGAGCCGAGAGCCGGGCCGTATTGAGCGGGTTGGATAAGCAGAAGGAAGACGGGAGTGGATGTTGTGGCGCTCCAGCCCGAGGGGCCCTGGGCGCTGAGAGTGGCGGGGACGGATCATCACTGTCCGCCTACTGCTTGAGTACTGTTTCATCACCACCTTTTCTTGTAAGGGGCACGTGCGAGTATCCACAGAACAGATTCGATCATTCATTTCCCCCTCGCGATAGCCCGATACCGTCCTCCACAAGGCGCCCTCCGCCACCGCCGAGCGTGGTAATGCCCGAGAGCCTTGTCCGGGTACCTGCTCGTACACTGTTCCGCGGTGGGGGTGGAGCGGGAGGGCGCGGCCCACCCTGCTGGAGGCGGTTCTCGGCTCTCTGCCGTTAGAGGAGGCAGGGAGTCGGCCTCATCTCTGTAGCCGGCTTCTTCCTGACGGGTGGCCCGGGGCTCCGTGCGCTCCAGGCCAGAATCCGGCAAGTGCTTCCGGGAATCCCGGCCCCCCCGCATTTCCCAGCCCTGTTCCCACGGGCCACCAGGCTGCCTCGCCCCCCCCCCCCCCAATCTCGGGCCCCGGTCAGCATTTCCCGCAGTGACCCTTCCAGAGACTGGCAGTCCGGCACAGTGACTGAGAGCCGTTCTGCCAGGTGACCGCTACTCCCTCTGTGGCCTGACTTGCCTCAGTTTCCCCATGTGTAAGATGGAGATCAGACGAATACTCGCCTCAGAGAAGTGGTGGGAGGTTGAGTCGACAGGCATGGAATGCACGGGGCGCCTCCAGTCCGTGGCTCCCCCGACTTCCCTCGGGTGCTCGTCCGCAGTGACCGCTCTCCTCTCCTAGGGGAGCTCTCCTCCCCCGGCCCATCTCCCGCCTCGCTGACCCCTCCTCATGTCTCCTCTTGTCTTCACTGTCACCTCTTCGCAGTCTCTTCACTGTGGACACAGTAGAGAAGACTCGGGCTCTGGGGTCGGCCGGGCCTGGATGTGCAACCGGCTCTCCCCTGCACCTGGGGGGCTCAGTCGGTGAAGCGTCCGACTTCGGCTCAGGTCATGATCTAACAGTCTGTGGTTCGAGCCCCGCGTCGGGCTCTGTGCTGACAGCTCGGAGCCCGGAGCTGCTTCAGATTCTGTGTCTCCCTCTCTCTCTGCCCTTCCCCTGCTTGCGCTCTCTCTCTCTCTCTCTCTCAAGAATAAATAAACACTTAAAAATATTTTTAAAAAAGAGGGGCGCCTGGGTGGCGCAGTCGGTTAAGCGTCCGACTTCAACCAGGTCACGATCTCGCGGTCCGTGAGTTCGAGCCCCGCGTCAGGCTCTGGGCTGATGGCTCGGAGCCTGGAGCCTGTTTCCGATTCTGTGTCTCCCTCTCTCTCTGCCCCTCCCCCGTTCATGCTCTGTCTCTCTCTGTCCCAAAAATAAATAAAAAACGTTGAAAAAAAAAATTAAAAAAAAAAATATTTAAAAAAAAGAAAAAAAGAACCTACTTTGTGGGGGTACATAACGTGAGGATTCTGCATGATGATAAAGCTTAAGAAGTGCTTGGCACTGTGGTTGCCCAGAGGAAGTGCTCAGTGAGTGATAGCTGCTGTTACCCTACGGGGGAAGGGACACGGAACTCAGAATCCATGGCCAAATATATACATACAGCCCGCTTGACGTTACGTGTTCTTAGTGAGGTAATCCAAAGACCAGCTGCCACAACAACCCACATGCTCCCACCAAAGCGACAGCCATCTTCAGTTCTGTCCGGGCATATGACCGCCCCACCCGGGCACAAAGTGAGCCGTACCCAAAATTACCACCACCCAGCAGTGCCTCTTGGGCAGCCGTGACGTGCTGGCATAGAATCATGGTCCCACGACCTGAAACATTCCCCCGTGTCCTGAGAGGCCCAGTGGCACCTCTGGTGATCCCCAGAAGGCGCCCGAGAGCAATGTGTTCCGCCCTGACGCCCCATCTCCCCCACCCAGCAGGACCTGGGCAGAAGGCAGCCAGCATCAGGGCATCAGGGCTCTCTCCCAGCTCTGCAGACTCTGTTCTTTTCCCTGCGGTTGCCTCGGTTTTGATAGGGAAGTAGGTGGTATTGTCTGGGTTTTCTTGGGAGCCCAGATGTCTTTGGATGTGTTTCTCTAACTGCAAGGCTGTTCCTGCAGAAAATAACATCACACCAAGTGGGTACAGAACAGTTCAGGTGTCTTTGGGCTTGGACTCTCCTGGCAGCCAGCAACAGAATCTGGCATTTTACCATCTGGAAAGCATGGAACTGTTTTTTGTTCATCTAAATGAAGAGCTTTAATTCCTTAATCCTGGGAAATGTCAAGGACCTTTTGTGTGCAGCTCCTCTCAGCCCTGCACAAGGCCTGTGGCAGAAGCTTGAGGCTGGTCAGGACTCTGGAGAGTTCCCTCGTGGCCACCCTGGGCTTTCCCCGTTCACCCAGGCCCTCCTCCCGGCAGCGCCCCGTGACCTCTGCCTTTCCCACTCCCACACCTCCACTCTGCTCCCCGAACGCCACTGGCCAAAAATAAATCAATAGAATCTCGCCTACGTTGTCTGTCATTCACTCAGGGTCCTACCAGGTGAGTGGCACCAGCACGGGGCCCCCTTTTTGAGCACTCTCCTCTCTATAGATGCCCCGAGCTAGGCCCACGGAGGCCACACGAGGCCAGCATGACCTCATCCTCACGGAGAACACAGCCTGGGGCCAGGCAGGGCTCCTGCTTACAGGTCAGGCAAGTGCGGGGCTGGGGTGTCCACAGATGCTACTGAGGGTTACGGGCAAAGGGACAGAAGGGCCAGGAAAACAGGTTTGGGAAGAGTCAGAGTGGCCAGCAGTGACGGAGTATGTCGTGAGGCCGAGGGACGCATGGCTGGGACCTCCAGGTCATTCGGGCCCTCAGGCGCCACATCACAGTGTTTCCAAGTCCCCCGTGGTGTGTGTGTGTGTGTGTGTGTGTGTGTGTGTGTGTGTGTGTGTGTGTGGTTTGTTGTCGTTTGCCTCCGGAGGCCGTCAGCAACCAGCACTCAGGTCCAGGGGGTTGAGGGGCTTCCCTTCAGGGTGTCCGTGGCATCTTGGCTGCAGCTTGAAAGAGATCAGGGCAAAACCCTCAAACCAAACAAAACTCCTTTATGGAAGCACTGGTAGGTGCCACGGGCTGTGGTCAATACTTGATAGACAAGGTCTCACCCTTCTCAGACCGAGCTGGGTCTCAAAACTGTGGCCACTTTTCAAGCAAGAGGGAGCAGCCGCGTCCGTGTTGGCCTGTCTAGTTCCCACGAGGGCAACCCTGCCTCTGCTCTCCCACCCCCCTCCCGCCACCCCCCCGGCGGCACTGCCAGGCTCCGGGGACAGCGAGAAGCCCTTCAAAGCCCATGCAGATGGCCCCTTCATCGGCAGAGAGGGAAGTATCGATCTTGTCTAAGTAATCCCTGGTCCCCATGGACTGCGATGCTCTCTCCTCGGGCCTCTGGGCCTGACGATCCCGCGGCATACAGATCCAGGGTGTGGATTAGAGACTCGGGGCACATAATAAAATGAAACCGCCAGCTTCCGCTCTACTGGACTTGTATCCCAGCTTTAGAGGCTTGTCCCTGCTCCGGCCCTGTCGCCCCCACCCCCAGCACTTTCAAGACTGACTTCATAGCATTCCCATTTTGAAATAATGATGGCTTCTTTTTTCATGGAATGAGTACTTCGGGGGCCGTTTTAAATATTCTTCATAAAGCCCGTGCCCCTCCTCGGAGCAGTGTGGCCGGCAGGGATCGCTGTCTCGTTGAACGTTTAACACACGGCGTTCCCGTCTTTGACTCCTTTGGACCCACAAAGAATATTCTCATTCTGAGATGTTGCTGGGGCCCCTCTCCTTAAGGGTGGGTCTGTCCTTGGCAGAGCCCTGAGTGGAGACCCCGACGTCCTGGGCTGCCCTCTTTGCTCAGCTTTAAAGTACATCCAGTGAATAGAAGTGTGTTTTTTTTTCCTTTGGGTTGCAGCGTGTGTACAACCAAGTAGCAAATACCTCATTTGTGCTGCACAGCTCTTGGAGGCCATCACCATGCGAGGAGGCTGCCAGCACCGAGAACAGTCTGTGCGGACAGTGTCCCTGGATCTGAGCTGGGCTCCCCAGGCTCTTTGTGACCGGCCCAGAAGTCGAGGACCACGCGGGGAGGTGGAGGGTGCATTCCTGGAGGGGGGTGGGGGCAGATCAGCTCGTCCTTTTTAAAAGAACAAAGGGCTTCAGTGTCACTGTTGGTTGGCCTGAGGGTGGAGCTCAGCACAGGGGTACCCTCGGGGCGTGCAGTCAGGCCCTGCAGCTGCGTCCACTGAAAACCTCGACCTCTGGTGCCAGGGATCCCAGCCTCGTGTTCCTTTCCCAGGGCCAGCGGGGAGAGTGAGCGATGCGGCCAAGGTCACCCAGATAATTAGTGGTGAATCCGGGACTGAACTCCAGTCTCCTGACAGTTCCACATCACCGTTCCCAGCACGCCGCCTCTGGTCATGTTACTGTCGGCCAGAGACCGTGTGGTCCCTTCAGAGTTTGGGAAAGCAGGTATTGGCTGGAGGGAAGCCAGAATCTGGGTCTCTACCTTGCCTCTCTTTTAAATAAGCAACTTCTGGACACTTGGGTGCTGACCTTGCCCTGTGAATCTTGCGGGACACGCTCAGCTCTCCTGGCTTAGCAGTGGCGGCCTCAGGCTGTGGGCTCTGTGCTGACAGATACCTCGCTCGGTGCTCTCCGTCGGTCGCATTAGCAAGAGCGGCACTAACTGCCAGAGCCCAGGTGCGGGCTCAGCTCCCACCGGCTGGTGGGACGCAAGCGGTCCGTTCACCTGTGATCCCTAATGCTGCTGACAGTCACTTTGGGAAGCTTTTTAACCACACACATCCTGGTCCCCAGCCTGGACTACCTTCTAGAAGCTGAGGGATGGTGCCTGGCACCCCGTCACCTCTGCCGCCCTGCGGCCTCCCCACTCCGGCCTGGAAGCCTCGGCAGGGTGACGCCTACGACCTTGGCAAGCTCAAGAAGCCCCGAGGGCGATTCCTGGGCCACCAAGCAAGTCCCTGATCCGCTTACGATTTTTTGACCTTATGACGGTGCAGAAGCGACACACATTCAGCAGAAAGGACACTTCAGATTTCAAATTGGATTTTCCCTCCCACTAGCGGTGAGCGGTCTGATCCTGTCTCGTGACGCTGGCCAACATCTACAGCTCCAGTCAGTCCTGCCGTCACGAGGGCGACCCCCCCCCACCCCTGCCCACTGACGACTGCTCCGCTGGTCACTTTCGGTACAGTCTTCAGTACATTGCACGCGATATCCAGCACTTTATTACAGAACAGGCTTCGTGTTGGACGGCTCTGCCCAGCTGTAGGCTTGCACACATGCCGGGAGCACATGTAAAGTAGGCCAGGCTAAGCTGTGACGTTCGGTAGGTTGAGTGTATTAAATGCGTTTTCAACTTAGGGTGGTTTTATTGGGACGTAAGCCTGTCGTAAGTCGGGGAAGATCTGTACGACAGACTCTCACTTTAGGGAACTGCTGAGGAGTGATAGTATGTTGAGAGTTTTTGTCCCCTTCCTGTGTCCCGCTGACCCTTAACGCTTGTCACCGCTCTGACCTTGGTTCTTCCTCTACAGATCAGAGAACAGAGCCTTTCTGGTCACCGTGAAACCCGGGCTCTGCAGGGCGACGTTAAGCAGAAAGTAGCCTTGCGGGACCCCCCCCCCTCATTCTCTGTGCCCCACAGCTGGCCAGAGGCCACCAGTGGGAAAGAGGACTTGAGCTCTCTGTGCCAAAATTGACGCGGTGACCTAGGATCTCCCCCACTCGTTAGCACTCTACTCTTGATTGCCCTTGATTAATGCGTGCACACACTGACCGAATGCTGCTGGCTGCTGTTTGCCCCATTTCCCCTTCCCCCCTTCATTCCGAGCGGCAGGGAGACTCCTCCAGTCCGGAGACTTCCTGAGGGCCCACCTGTGTCGGGCTCTTTTGGGCTGGGTGCCTGGGATGTGGCAGCGAGCAAAAGGGACAGGGAGAGAGAGTCGTGTGAGCGACAAGGGCTGGGGCGGAAGTAAAGAGACGACTGGCATGGAGTCCTGCCCCCCCCCAGGAGTCCTGGGGGCCATTCCCTCCTAGGGAGGCGGTGACCAGGCTGTGCCACCGCTGTCTGGAGCCACTTGGCTGGGCCTGTCACCCCGCCTCCCTGCGACTGCTTCCTGTCTTGGGAACGGGCGGTCTCATCACGGCGCCCTCCTGAGGTGGTTGTAGGGATGAAGCCAGAGGGTGGGCGGGGAGGGAGGGGAAGGCTCACGGTCGGTGGGTGCTGCTGTTTGTCAGGCGCCGTCCCAGTGCTTCCCTGGCACTGGCTCACGCAGTCCGTGCCCGAGGTCACGCGGCCCCTGAGTAGCAGACAAGACCCAGACCCGTGCAGGCCGGCTCCCGGGCCCCAACCCCTTCCCGGCTGTGCAGTGCGCATCACCTCGCGCAGGGCCGTGGCCCTCACTGCAGGCAGCGCTGCCGTGGCTTTGGCCGACCTAACTCATGACTTCCCGAGCACCCCTCGCTCTCGGGTTCCGGAATGCAGACGTCAGAAAGGCTCACACGCAATATGGGAGAGGA
Organism: Neofelis nebulosa; assembly: GCF_028018385.1. Classification (NCBI taxonomy): domain Eukaryota; kingdom Metazoa; phylum Chordata; class Mammalia; order Carnivora; family Felidae; genus Neofelis; species Neofelis nebulosa. The sequence continues at coordinate 5,046,834 of NC_080793.1, forward strand.
GCCTTGGGAGACTTGTTTTGACTGGCATCTCCTTCACCAGTGTGACTGGCAGCTGTTTCAAGGGCTTTTGAAAGATTCCTTTCTCCCTCCGAGCTTAGTTCCCTGCCAGTCTGGGGGCACGAAGACCTTCACCTGTTTGAGCTGGGGACACAATTTCGGTAAGCCCTGGTTGGCGGAGGAGGACGACGCCGAGAGAGGGATAAGGCCCCCCGGGGCTGCGATGGGCACGTCACTCTCAGAGAGGCTCCCCGGCAGTGCTCCCTTCGGGGTAGAGAGGGAAGCACACCCCAGCCTGAGCCAGAACATCTGCAGTTTGCTCTGCCTGGAGGCGATAAGGGACACCTCCTGGCCAAGCCCCTGCGTGGCTGTCCACTCACTGGTTTGGGGCAGCTTTTTTGTTTTTAAGTAAGCCAGACCCCTGACGTGGGGCTCGAACTCACAACCCAGAGATCAAGACACACACGCTCCAGAGTCGAAGCCCGCCAGGCGCCCCTGCTCACTGCTGTTTGAGTGGCCCTGTCTCTCTGTGCGGTGCTTTCACTGGTCACCTGGCATCGCTGCCCCTCTCCTGTTCTTCCCAAGGTCCCCTATCCCGCTGGTTTATTGTTTCTTTCTTGTCTTCTCCTCCCTCCCTCCCTTGCCGGGGGCTCGCAGCTCAAGGGCCGCTTTGATCTGTTCGCAGGCACTTTCGTAACCAGCGGTGAGTGGAGGGATGAATGGTCTCCCCTCCTCAGGAGCATCAGTGCCCCTCCTCAGCCTCCCCTGCTGGGCAGGGTGGCTTTAATCTCCCAGTGGAATCTTAGGAGCTGTCCCTTACGATGGGGCCTGAGCCTCGGCTGGCCTGGCACAGAGTGGATTTCACCTAAATTAGTTAATAACAATATTTTTTTGTTGCCCCAGGCCTGTTTTTCCCCCACATCTTGGATGCTGGGGAGGCGGGGGGGGGACTTGTAATATTGAAAAGTGTAAAACAAGAAAACGTTGAAGGCTGAATGAATGCTTGGACAAGAAAGGAAGAGCATTATAGGTGAATTTCCCCCCCATTCTGCAGCCATGCCTTGCCTGGTGCTTTGGAGTTCGGCCACAGGAACCCCAGAACCAGGAGCGGAGGAGTTTGTGAGGAAGGGAGGGGACATACAGTAGATCCGCCAACTTTGTTTCCCTTTATTACAATGTCTGTCATCAGTGACAGAGTTGAAGAAACTGAAATCAAACATCATTTGATCATGGCAGCACAAAAAAAACCCAAAAAAACAAACCAAAAAAAAAACCCTGCCCCCGTTGGGCGATTTAAGGGAGTACCTTACACTGGACCATCGAAAAAAGGGGCTACACTTGACCAGATGGCCAGCCCACTAGCAGCAAAGCTAATTGGGTGCCCTCTCTGGGAGCCAGATGCCGGAACAGTGCCGTGGTCCCGAGAGCTGTATCTGGAGGACATTCCCCGGTTCGTCCAGTTCTGCTCCAGAGTAGCTAGCTGACCAGCAGCCACATTTACAAACCTCCTAACCTGCACCTCCCATCGGGACTCCGGCTTTCCAAGAACCTTAGGCTGGGGCGTGTGGGCAGATGATGCCCAGGGCACCTGGAGTGTGTGCCTTTTCCAGAACCAGGATTGCTGGCCGGGGTGCCTGTTGGGGAGGGCTGGCCTAGGCTTGGGCCTCGCGGCCTCTGGACTTAAACACCCAGGGCCCCTCGCCGGCTGTGTGACCTAGCCATCTTCCCGACCTCCGGGAATCTCCTCCTCCTCTTCTGTAAAATGAAAATAAGGAGAGTACCCACGTCCATTAACTTGCCGTTTGCTGCTCAATTTTATACGTTGGCCATTCGTGTTAAAAATCGTACAAAGAAAAGCAAAGAAAATGTGCAGCCAGACACGGCATGCCAGCCTGGGATGTGGGCTCTGGGTGGCCAGTGTGACTGGGGAATCCAGCCCCAGGACCGGTGCTCACGCTGCTGAAACGGACGGATCTAGGCTTGTCCCCGAGGCCTCCTGGGACCGCCGATGAGCTTTCTGTGTCCTGGGCAAGGAGCAGCCCGAACTCGTGGACAGCTCGCCTGGCTTCCCTGCTATGACAGCAACTGATAAGTGGGGCAGAGCTTGCTCAAAACACTGTGAAACAAGTAGTAGGCGCTGGGGTAAGAATGCTCCAGAAACTCCCTCTTCCGGAAATTTCCTTCGTAATGGCAAATGTGATAGCCCGCACAGGGGCACTTGCATGGGTTGTCCCGCTTGGCAAGGGGTCTGGGTGGGTAAGACCCAGCCTCCAAGTTCAGGGGCCGTGGGGCCCAGTTTGCTTTGCTGTGTTTTGTAGCCATTAATTTCACCCCCCTCCCCCAGTCACCACCCACCTTCTTGCCAAGTTATCACTACTACTGTTTAAAAGAAAAAAGAAAAAAAGCACTGCTCATTTTAGAAGGCTGTCTGTCAGAAATGCTTAAAATAAAACCAGTCTGCACTTGAAAGAATAAGTACCACTTCTCTTGAAAGTCACTTCGGTGACAGTTTCTCAGCCATGTTGGATCCACGACCTATAGCTGTCCTTTCGAGAAAGCCAGGACAGATGTTTCTGGTATGTGGCCGTCAGTGAGTGGGCGCTTTTATTTTTATTTTTATTTTTTTAAGTTTATTTATTTACTTTGAGAGAGACGGTGAGAGAGCACGCACGCAGAAGCAGGGAAGGGACAGAGAGAGAGGGAAAGAGAATTCCAAGCAAGCCGTGCCCCGTCGGCACAGACCCCGACTTGGGGCTCGAACACACGAACCGTGAGATCATGACCTGAGCCAAAACCGAGAGCCAGACGCTTAACCGACTGAGCCACCCAGGCGCCCCTGGCGAGTGGCATTTTTATTTCTGTATTCTACAAATATGTATTGAGCACCTGCTCCTGCTAGATGCCAGCCAGGTGATGTTCCAGGCCTTGGGGACGTACCATGAACCAGGTGGGCATGATCCCTGTCCCCATAGAGCTCATCATCTTGTGGCTTCACCAGCCACCAGGCAGGCCATGAAAGTCCAGCAAGGGAAGAGTGCCCACCCAAGGGCGGGAGGAGCAGAGAGGGAGGGGAGAGAGTCAGGGCTGCCTTGTGGCTGGACAGGGCGTGCTTCACACGCACAGCCATTTATTTAGAGAAAGTGAGGCTCAGGTAAGCTAGGGGGCCTACGCCCTCCACCTTGGGGTGTGGCCTCTCCGACCTTAGGTGTGGACACAGCAGGACTGATTTCCAGACTGTGTGCAGCTTTGCCTTGCGGGCCTGGAGCAGCCTTTCGAGTTTCTTTCCACCTGATCAGTTCACCTACTGCTGCTTGTCCCTTACTGTTCTGGTGACAGCTGGAAAACTGAGGCGTCTATGCAACGTAGACCCATGTTTACTCTTGCTCACAAAGGTGATCGTTTTATCTGGGTTTTTTTTTTTTTGTTTCGTTTTGTTTTTTAGCCACAACATTCATAATGACGAGAATCCCTAGTGAGGACCACCCGATAAACCACGAGTGTGAACACAACTGTCAAATTAGGTACAATCTATTAATTTGCTGATTGATGGCAGGCATTAGCAATTTGTGGTGTCCAATTTCAGAACTACAGGGGAGCTGAAGCTAGTCCTTTGTTTTCCAGAAGGGACACTGAGACCCAGAGAGATTAAGTAGTCGAATCAAGGTCAGTGGACAGTGCTGGGGCTTCAAGCCAGTGTGCGTTCTGTCTGGTCACCGGATGCCTCTAGTAGACCTGAGGCATTCATGCCCTCGGCCCTGCTGGCAAAGCCTCTACTTGGAGTTTGGGGACAGTGGGGTGGGGGTGGGGGGGGTGGCCCTCCGAGATGGCATAAATAGGCCACAACTTTTGTTGGAGAGAAGACCACACTTTGAGCGTCAAGGCTCCTCAGAAAGGTAATAGGAACACTGAGGCCCAAGAGAAAGATCAGAAATTTCCAGATTCCTGGTCATAAGATCTCTGTGACTACAAATTATGAGACAGAATGAGAATGACAGAAAGCAGAAAGACCAGTTACCCTGCCAGAGAAAGGGTTCCATTGCAAAAATGAAGTCGAGGTGGCTCAGGTGGTTAAACGTTCGACTCTGGGTTTCGGCTCAGGTCGTGATCTCACGATTCATGGGTTCGAGCCCCCAGGAGGGCTCTGCACTGACAGCACGGAGCCTGCTTGAGATTCTCCCTCTCGCCCTCTCTCTCGCCCTCTCTCTTTGCCCCTCGCCAGCTCACGCTGTCTCGCAAAACAAATGAGTAAACGTTTCAGAAAGCGAGATGAAGTCGAATGTGGACACCTGGAGAACCTTTGCGTTCATGCAGCGTTCCCTGCAGCGACTTGGCTCCATAGCCTCTCCGTGACCTGCCCGGTCTGTGCCTCTCCGCTGGCCTGTGGCCACGCCCCCCTCACAGGTGCTCCCGCCCACCCGCCAGGGTTTTCCATCGCTGGAACTCAACTCCATTGCCTCCAGGCCCGAACACTTGTGTCCTCCCCGCCGCCAACTTCGCTAATTTTCGTACTTCCGATTGTATTCTAGATGCCCTTTCCTCCAAGAGGCGTCCAGAGGCAGACTGGTTTCTCCTATCTAGGGAATGCATTGGTTTTGTTTTCTCTGCGCTGGTTCGAAGGGGCATCTAACGCCACTCATTGTCCTTGGTTCCAGGTGACAGACCACGCCACCACCGCCCTGCTCCACTATCAGCTGCCCCAGATGCCAGACGTCGTGGTCAGATCCTTCATGGTAAGTGGGCCTCAGAACTGAGCCTCCTATGGAAACCTTGGTGCCCTCCCAGTAAGAACAGGCAGTTCAGAAGGCAGCTCACAGTGGGCCAGGGCCCCACAACGGGCCAGCGTAGAACCGATGCTTCCTTTAAACGGGGAAGGGATTTATGAGAAACCGTTTCCCGCTTAATTAACCGGTGTTTTCTATCGTGCTGAACAAATGGTGGTTTCAGATGTGATCTCCCAACACGGTTTCCCCGCATTGATTTAGTCAGTAGATATTTATTGAGCTCCTAACCCATGCCAGACCCTGTGCTTGGCACTGAGCAGGTAGCAGTGATGAAGATATGTCTTGCGGTGCCCCCAAAACGTGGAGCTTGGGATGGGGAGTGACCCCAAAAGAGCCAAACGGCCGTTGTGCCGGTGTGTTGGAGTTCGCTCCTGCCAGCTCCCGTGAAGCGTGCGGAATTTGGCAACCCGGTTATTCGACCGTCGGTAGTTTGCAGTCGAACCCCAAGGTTTACACCATGGAAATTGGCAGACGCCGCAAGTCAGGACTCCCCACCACCCCAGGGCTGAGTCATCTGCGCGCTGTAGCCCACATCTGTCCCGCGACCCCCGTTTGGCCCGAGCAGGGCCGTCAGCCGGCCGCACCGGATCCTGACGGAACCGGCAGCTGTTCCAGCATCGTGCCGACGCGGCCTCGTGCCCTCACCTCAGCGGGCGCCCATCTTTCACCGCGGCTGAAACTCCCTTTGCCGCTCATGCTCGAAAGGCTGCCAGCTGGAGACCTACTCAGAAGACCTACCTGTTCGCAAGTCCAAATCCGTGTTGACAGCCAGCTGCCGTGGCGCTGCCCGCGTATCCCATCACGGTTTGCCTCGGGAAGTGAGCTGCCCAGAGAACCTGCCGCTCATTTGTTGGAAGACACAGACCCGACTTCTCCATCGGCGCCTGCGGTGCTGGGGAGGGCGGACAAGCAGGCCCGGGCAGTCCGCAGAGCCGTGCGCGTCGTGGTTCCTTCGTGTGTCCGGAGGACAGTTCCGCCGACAGCCTCCAGCAGGCTCCTCATTTTCGGACGCGTACCGAGCGTCGCCGTCTAACCTAACACGTGTCGTGCCCAGCTTCCCTTTGGTAACTGACTCTGGGACTCGGGGACCATTTGCATTTGATCGGCACTGGAGGATAAAGAGTTTAGCTGAGTGATCCGTCGACCTCCTCACGTTTGTTGCCAGAACCTCAAACACCTGGCCTTTGGAAGGGGGCAGTGTCGGGGGCCACGGTCTGCCACCACGAAGGCGGCTGCGACGAAGACAGAAGAATTTGTATCAATAAACTCGACCTACCTCTTCAAAGAACACTTTTCTCTTATGGACGTAATTCGGGAGGACATTAAATGATGAGATTCACGTGCCCCTGTCACAGCGAGAACGTGCTTAACTTGCTCGCAAGCCTTTTGCTGCGGGGTGTGGGTTGGGTTGAGTTTTCTTTTTTTTTTTGTAGCAAATCTCCTTGAGTTTGAGAATTGAGTTACGGGAGCCTCATCCTTATGTATGATGCCCGGGAGATTTCTGCTCTCTGAACCACTCCAGGGTGTATTTGCCGCTTATTATGTTACCCGATGGCACCAGGCTGTCCCCCCACCCCCCCGCAGGTGCAAAGGGCCACATTGTGACAGTGAGTGATGACCTCTGAAATCAAATTAGAAGGAAGGCACGTTGACCTCAGTGGAGGGTTCGAGCATTGTCATCGATGTGACGTCTTCCTTCACACGTGTCTGTGCCCACTTCTCGGTAGCGAACGAGGAGAACATCAGTACGCATAGTCGGGAGACACGGGACACAGAAACGAAACGTGGTTACGCGTGGCCCCGAGCCACGGGCTGTGCGCTAGGGCACGGCCACTCCTGTGGGAGGACTTCCTGCCCCTGAGAGCAGGAATTTCTATTTTAAAAACTCCCTCAGGTGGGAGGGGCAGGGGGAGCTCCAGAAGCGACAGCCAGCAGTGTTACGACCTTGTGGATGGCGCGTGCAGCTTTCTGTGAAGTCACAGGCTAGCTTTTGGGGCACAGCCAACTTAAGTCCTCTGGCCTCGAGATCATTAGGCTTGACAGGAAGGATGACATTGGAAGCTCCCGGATCCCATTTCTTTTATTTGTCTCTTCACTTCTCGTTTTAGACCTGGTTACGAAGTTACATAAAGCTGTTCCAGGCTCCGTGCCAGCGCTGCGGGAAGTTTCTACAAGATGGCCTTCCCCCCACGTGGAGGGATTTCCGAACCCTCGAAGCCTTCCACGACACCTGCCGCCAGTGACCCCGCCCCAGCCCCGGGCCGGCCTCCAGGCTCTGCCCCGCACCTTCCCAGATGATCCCTGGATCCCTCGGTCAGCCTGATGGCTCGGCCCCGTCCTCACCGCGTGGACTCCAGCACCCCACTCCTCCCCGTGCGTAGAGCAGCACGTCCTACCTTAAGGCTGAGCCACTTGCGGAACAGATTCCTTCTCGTTTTGATGGGACTAATTACCCACTGCAGCTGGTAAACGGAAGGCAGAGAAAACCTTTTGGAACTCAGAGTAAGGAACTCACGCAGCATATGCTCGTCCTTGTGTGTTGGCGAATGATCCTCCTGGGCCTGTGCTCTAAGTCATGTTCACGAGCCATTATCGTCTGAATAAGCCCATGTCCGTACATCCTGTCATGCTGGGCATTTTGTTTTGTAACTTTTATATATATATATATATATATATATATATATATATATATATATATATGCAGTAAACGTTTTGTACCCAGGACAAGGCTTTGTCTCCTGTCTCTTAAAGCACCTTCCACGTTCAGTGTAGTGAACATGTGGGCAGATCTGGGCCTTTTGAAGAAAAAAGAACAGTAATGTCTGCATTTAAAACCTTGTTCTTTCTGAGGACACAGTTTCTTGCTTCTTGCTTAGGAGAGAGGACAGTGTTGGCAAATACTCCCATTTCAAAGATGTTTTTGCAGTTTGAAAAGCGGATTGTTCTTTTTGAGGAAAAAGCGCACAGATGTTTCTTTTTACTAAGCCAGTGGCACATGCATGCCCAAGGGAAAGGAGTCTGCCCGTGTCAGCAGCTAGAACGCGTGTGAGCGGGCGTGACGGGGGTACCTGGTTCGTTGGTCCCAGGTTTTGTCCTAAACGTTACTGGGAACAGATTCCAGCCCAGTCTGCTGAGGACATTCGGGGCCTTGACCCCAACATCAAAAGCTAGAGCCTGGGGGCGCCTGGGTGGCGCAGTCGGTTAAGCGTCCGACTTCAGCCAGGTCACGATCTCGCGGTCCGTGAGTTCGAGCCCCGCGTCAGGCTCTGGGCTGATGGCTCGGAGCCTGGAGCCTGTTTCCGATTCTGTGTCTCCCTCTCTCTCTGCCCCTCCCCCGTTCATGCTCTGTCTCTCTCTGTCCCAAAAATAAATTTAAAAAATGTTGAAAAAAAAAAAAATTAAAAAAAAAAAAAAAAAAAAAAAGCTAGAGCCTGTTTGTATGAAGAAATATATAAGACCGGGCGAAGCTCTTGAAGGATGGGGGAGCTTCCTCGAGCTTTTCCGGCCCAGCCTACGCTACAAATGTTCCCTTTGCAACGAAGACGGCAGAGGTGTCTTGAGGTGGCCAGAAGAACGAGTGGTTCCCGGGTGACTTCTGGTACCGCTTAGGCCCTCCCACCTGCCCCCACCAGGCTTACAGGAGCTGAGGACAAAGGATCCAGTGATGGAGAAAGGATAAGACAGTGCCGCTTGGGGTGTGGCCCAGCGGCGGCAGCGACATGGGGACAGATTAGAAACACAGAGCCTCAGGCCCCGCCCCGGGGGACTCTGCTGTGGGCCCAAGTCTGAGAGACCCCGTTCAGGAGACGGGCGCCCCGTCTGGGGAGGTGTGATGGGAGGCAGCGGGGACGTTCCCACACAGCCAGAGATTCCAGACTAAATAGCACGGTCGTCACGTTTGAGATGCTGTCGCTCATGAGAGGCACCATTACTTCATGAACCACTAGGAAAGAAAAACAGGCTGCCAATTAAACCGTGGCCCAGGCCTTAATGAGAATCCTGTGTGACACATGAGTCGGTCACACCAGCCTTTCATGTATTCCAAGGGGGTCGGCGATTTCTCCCGCCTGAGTTTTACCGTTTAGCGTGGGACAGACGATCCCTTCGCACGGCCCCTGGTAACAGAACATAACACGCTCCTTTGACTCACGGGTAGCTTCCTTTTTCTTTGGTCTCGTGAGACGCTTGTCTGTTGCTCTGGGACAAAACACAGAACTGAGGACACAGGGTGGGTGATAACATGTCATCTCATTGCTGCACACCTTTTGGGAGACATTTGAACGGCACGTAGACTGACCTCTGCGGGGCTGCAGTGCGCGTTGTCGCGTGCAGTGATGCTGGTGTGACCAGCTGTGACCACGCTGGAGCCCGTGGAGGGCCAAGTGCATCATGGCTGCCAGCACCCACCAGCGACTTTGAAAAGTGCGTTGGGGGGCAGGGCGGACACTGATGAGACGAACAGTAGATCGCCTTGTGAGAGAGCTGTTTGGATCCTCCTGATTGCCCAGATCGGAGAAGGGTCCTCGCTAGAACCAGGGGCTCTGACTGCTGCCGGCCCCCGTTTTCGGGAGAGCGAGCCAGCCGGCCTTGAGTCCAGAGCCTGGGGCGGGCAAGAGCTTCTGCTTAATGACCCTGTTTTCCCTGTGTCCTACTTAGTGACGCCTTCTATTCATGACGAACGCTGCTTGTTTCCCATTTACGGGGAAGGTATAAAGTTTCCATTTTGAACAATTTGTATTTAGGCAGAAAAGTGAGACCATTAGAGGAAAAACATTAAATAAGTATTGGCACAGCTGAAGCGTGGCTACAGCAGAAATGGGGGTGGGGGTGCGACCGGGGAGGCATGCGCAGCCAGGTCCTGAATCCTGGCGTCCCGCCCCCAGTGCTGGGGGCCCAGACAGCTCACCCTTCCTTGGTATGACCCCCGCTCCCGCTTCTGTGAGATGAAGGCTGATAGTGATGGTGAGAAGGGGGAGCGGGAGGGATGCGTTTGGGGCTTTTTCAGTTTATTTATTTATTTTGAGAGAGAGAGAGAGAGAGAGAGAGAGAGAAGGAGGGAGTGTGATTGGGGGAGAGGGAGAGAGAGAATCCCAAGCAGACTCAGTGCTGTCATCGCAGAGCCTGATGTGGGGCTCGATCTCCCAAACCGTGAGGTCACGACCTGAGCTGAAATCAAGAGTCTCACGCTTAACCGACTGAGCCACCCAGGCGCCCCAGGGGTGGGGTTTTATAGATGAAACAAGATGGGCCATGAGTTGATAATGAACTATGGCTGGGCATTGGATATGTGGGTGATGTTAGCTGTTCTGTTTTTCTATATTTTATACATTTTTCTCTATATATTTTACATATATATATATATATATGTATATGTATATATACTTTTCTCTCCGTATACATGATATATATATATGCTTTTAAAAAAAAAAAATCTTGGGGCGCCTGGGTGGCGCAGTCGGTTAAGCGTCCGACTTCAGCCAGGTCACGATCTTGCGGTCCGTGAGTTCGAGCCCCGCGTCAGGCTCTGGGCTGATGGCTCGGAGCCTGGAGCCTGTTTCCAATTCTGTGTGTCTCCCTCTCTCTCTGCCCCTTCCCCGTTCATGCTCTGTCTCTCTCTGTCCCAAAAATAAAAAAAATAAAAAAATAAAAAAAACGAAAAAAAAAAAAAATCTTTCCCAAATTAAATGTGGGGGGGTGGGGGTGAGAAGTACAAGGGCCGGGCCAGTCACCCACCATGGCCTTCCCGTCTCCGGCATTTCTGCTCTTTGGTCCTGAGAGGGGAAAGCTGAAAGGAAGTCGTACTGACGTCTGGCGAGTTGAGCGAGGCTGGAAGGGCGACGAGCTTGTTTGCGCCAAATCCACGAATGCTTGGCGGCTTGAGAGACAGACACGAGGGAGACTGGCTTTGTCGTCGGCCATTAAAATCCAGACAACGTATTGACCCCAAGTTGGCACAGGTAGGGACTGGGGGTACGTCGGGACCAGTTGCAGGGTGGCCGGGAGGCCTGCTGCCCCGGGAGCGAGGGCATCAGGTTCCGGAATCCTCCTTTGGTGCCTCTCGCGGACAGGAGCGTGGCCATCAGTGAGCGTGCCGCCCAGATGCTACTTAGGCTGTCCAAGGTGACCTCTAGGCCAGACCTACCAGGTACAGTAGGTGACTTAATCGTGACCCCCACAGCTCGGCTTCTGCTCTGGGCCAGGTGCCTCACCCCAAGTGGGCGCGTGCCGTTTCCCCTCGTCGCACAGACGGAACCAGGTGAGGGTCTCACGCAGCAGTCTCAGGGTCTCAGCAGCCAGGGGCTGGGTGTCAGACCTCGTCACCACACGCTGTGGCTGCTTCGCGGCAAAGCCGCCTCCTGAGAGGCAAAGCGGCCGGTCCCCGCTCTGCCGCGGTGTGGGACCTGAGTTCTCTGGGCCCGAACTTAGAAATCTCGGTCCTGCGCGTGCCCCTCTGCCGTGAAAATCCGTGAGGCAGGTACCTGTGCCGTCTGCCGGCCGGGTGACCGCTCGTCAGCGGGGCGGTCGTTAGGACCTGACAGAACGGAATGAGGAAATCTGGGCAGGGTTGTCCAGATTTTTTTTTTTCCTGAACTAAATTGGGAACTGGCCTTTTGGTATCGAGTGATATTTTTCTACTTCACACCATCGACGGAAAGCCGTAGGCACGAAATGGTGATCTTTCAGTGTTAACGTGCAAACTCTCCATCGCGTTAAGACTGTCAGGAGTGCGGGCCTGATGCTAAATCGAGAGCCTCGTAAGGTCACCCTCGTGGGGAGGAGAAGGGACATCAGCCTCACCACCAGGATCTCACAAGATCTGGAACCTGGGCCAGCTTGACGGGAGGCATCGTCAGGCCATCGGGTGTGTAGGAGAGAGGACAAGGTAGAACGATTCACCTTGCTTGTCTGCGCCTCCCGGCCTCTGCCTCTCTGCTCAGGATGATCTCGGTGAACTTTAGTTGTCCTGCATCTGACAGGAAAGGGTGGGCCGATTCCGTTGCACCTGCTCGGAGCTCATTCAGGCCTGCCCGACGCGCGCATCGAAGACGAGCCGGTGCAGGGGTGCTGTGGGCGAGCCCGCCTGCCGTCAAGCCCTTGCGGTCTGTCTGCACCTGCTCGGGGGAATAATCAGGCTTCACTTTCTAGGACAGGCGGGCTTCTTTCTCCCATCTCTGCCATCCTTCCCCCCGCTCCCATCCCCTCCCCGGCTCCTTCAGTTAGCGGAAAGGAGCCTCAAAAATCACTTTCAAGTTGAATTTTAAATTGCAGGTTGGCCGCTCCCTGTCATTAGTGCTGGAAGAGACAAACCTTAGAGTTCACGAGCACATCCAGGTAAAGCGCCATCTCGGCAGCTTTAAGATGATTAGTTACTCGAGGACAGCTCCAGCCTGTCTCTGTGCCAATTGAGTTTGAAATTTCCACTGGAGATTGGCCGTCCTCTGGGACCATATGAGCTGTGGTTTGGTGCTGGCTGAACCGGCGGGTGCTGCCGGCAGCCGGCTTCTGTGGCACCGCGCTTGTCCAAGCCTGATACAGACAAAAGAGTGACGTGTCCCGCGGGGCGGGGAGCAGGGGGGCGGTGGGAGAAGAGGGCTCAGGGAGAGAGGCAGGAGGACAGAGGCCAGGAGCCTGGGAGCCGGCCGGGGACACCAGCGAACCTCGTCAGCCCCCACGCCGTGGGATGGACTGTTACTTAACTGCACTGTCCCAGTTCCCTGATTCCTACCTCTGTTGTCTCCCATCGGCTTGCTTTCTTAATTACTAGAGGGATGCATGTGTTCCTTTTATGGAAAATTAAGAGAACGTGGACGAGCAAAGAAAAGAATAGCCATAATTCCCACTCACCAGAGATAATTAACAGAGCATTTTGCTGTATCTCTTTCCAGACCCTCATATGGGTATGTTTCTGCGCATCCCATTTTTTTGCCAAAAATAGGATCATGCCGTATTCTGTTTTGAAACCCGCTTTCTTTTTTTCCCGTTGAGCAAAGGCTAAGTTGCTCTAGTGCAGAGGCCCCAAAATACAGTGGCTTAAAGAACGTAGACCCTTCTCGGGGGCGCCTGGGTGGCTCAGCCGGTTAGGCGTCCGACTTCGGCTCAGGTCATGATCTCGCGGTTCGTTGGTTCAAGCCCCGCGTCGGGCTCTGTGCTGACAGCTTGGAGCCTGTTTCAGATTCTGTGTCTCCCTCTCTCCCTGCCCCTCCCCCACTCACACTCTGTCTCCCTCTGTCTCAAAAATAAAAATAAACAATAAAAACAAAAACTTAAAAAAAAAAATGTAGACACTGCTCTTGCCCTGAAGCCCCAGGGGCGCCGGTTCCGATTAAAGGACTGTTCCACTGGGTGCAGCCACTCAGCGATCCTGTTCCTCCTACCCTATCGCCCTACCACCTGGCCTAGGACGCGGTCTGCATGGTGGCAGCTGGGCCACTGGCCCCTTCCGAGTTCACTACAAGGGAAGGATACGTGGGAACACGTGCCCGATGTTGTAAGACCCAGACCCAGCACTGGCACGTGTCATTTCCGCTTGAACTTCATTAGTAAGAACTCAGTCACGTGGCAGACCCAGCTGCAAGGGCCCCTGGGAAATGTGGTCTCTAACTGGGCGGCCTGGGTCCGGCAGAAACTCTCTCTGAAGGGAAGCAAGCCTGTTCTGGTGGATGGTCAGCAGCCCGTCCCGAACCTCTTCCTGCCTCGGGAGTGACACTGCCCTCAGGGTCCCGTTTGTTTTATTTGCTCTGTCCTGCGTTTTGGGTTGCGATGGCCTTCCAGTTGTCCGATGACCACAGCTTAGACCGTGAGTCTCCTGTTGGCCTCCTGTAGCTTTTTATTTTACGGTAATTGTACGTTCAGGGGAAGTTGCAAAGATCTGCACGGGAGGGCCCGTGTGCCCTTCGCCAGCCGCCCCCCACCCCTCCCCGGTGTTCACATCTACAGTAGCTGACATTGGTGCAGTGCCCAGAGTTCATCCAGACGTCACCAGCTCCACACGCGCTGTGTGTGTCTGTGTGTAGCCCTCTGCCCTGGTGCCGCTTCGTGGAACCACTGCCACGGTCCAGACCCCCTCGTCCTACCCCTTTCTAGCCCTGCACGCCTCCTCTCCCCATCCCTGTCCCCAGGCAGCCACCGATCCGTTGCCCATCTCCGTGACCGTCTTTGTCACCTGGCGTCACATGCCTGGAATCACGCACCGCGTCTCCTCCTGAGGTTGCCTTTTGTCACTCAGCCTCATCTCCTTGTGGCTCACCCAGGTCATTGTGCCTATCAGCCAACCACTCTTAATCGCTAAGGAATATGCCGTGCCGTGTGTCACCACACCTCGACCGTTTATCCACGCGGGGACGTTGGGAGCCTCCGGCTTGCAGCTCTTCGGAGTAAAGCTGCCGGGAGCATCGTGCGCACATGTCTGCGTGGAAGTGGACGCCCGTGAGGACGATCGCTGGGCCGCCCCGTAAGTCCGTTTTTAGCTCTAAAGGAACTGCCAAACCATCTTCCAGAGGGGCTGTGCCACTTGACTTCCCTGCCAGCAGTCTGAGGGATCCGGCTTCTCCACATCACCACCAGCGTCCGGCGTCGGTGCCACTTCCGGTTTTAGCCACTGGACAGGTGTGAGGCACCAGCTCAGTGTGCTTTTTATTTGCAAACCTCCCCCCTGCCCCCCCCAAATAGCTAACGCTGCTGAGGAGCCGGTCGTGGGCCTGTTTATTTACCGTGTGTGTATCAGCCCAGGTGAAAGGTCTGTGCATGTGTTTTGCCCATTTTCCACTTGGATGATCTTTTAATGTTGAGCGTTGGGAGTTCCTCTTACATTCTAGGTGCGGATCCTGTGTCGGTCATGTGACGTGCACCTATTTTCTCCCGGGCTGTAGCTTGCCTTTCATCCTCTTAAGGGGATCTTTCACAGAGCACATATATTCACTTCTTATGAGGTCCCGTTTGTCCGTTTTTTCCACTTACGGATCATGCCTTTGGTGTCAAGTCTAACCTGTCTGGGTTTTAGGGGACCAGCATTCTGCTGTTAGGAACGTTGCTGCCGCCTCTGTGTCCCGCCCCACTCCTCCTCTTCTTTCTCCTCCTTCTCTCTCTCACTCTCCCTCCGTCTTGACTTACGGCCCCATGTATATCTCCGATCTTGATCTTGGCAGCGATCTTGATCTCCGATCTTGGCAGCGACCTTAGCTGCCTTTTGTTTCAGCCTGTGCACTTGATGGGCAGTCAGAGCGACCGAGGCCTGGAGACCCGTCCCTCACTCACCCGGCAGGTGAGCGACGGCGAGGACCAGAGCCAAGCAGCCCTCAGCCTACGCCTTTTCCACTTCCCCGACACTTCTTGGGACACCACTTGACCTACCGTGTCACGGTGAAATAGATCCCGCTGGGGCACAGGTTATGAAAGCGTTGGCAGTGACAGCCCAGTAGCAGTGCTCGGGGAAGCGTCTCTGTCAGGGGCAGTCTGACACCAGGGGAGCTCCGGCCCTCCCCGTCCCGGAAGACAGGCCGTCCGTGCCTGTGGTCGGATGCACCGCAGTGTGCCGAGTCCTGACGCTTAAGCAAGCGTGTGTGAGGCGACTGGAGGGAATCCGGGAGGGCTTCCTGGGGGAGATTCCCCACACAGCTCCCAGCCTCTTGGACCGCCAGGCCACCCGGAAAGCCCACACTGACGGCTGTGCCTTGGGAGGGGAAAGGAGGGCACAGGGTCTGTTGGATGTGGAAGCCGTTTACGCCAGCTGACTTCCCCCCTTCCCCTCCTGCCCTCAGTGCCTGCTCCAGGACCCCAGGGAGGGGTGGAGCACCAGCCCACGGACTGCGCTGGGCCCGCGCTCAAGACAGGCTGTCCTCACCCGTCACCAGGGCCTCATGCTTCCTGTCACCTTCCTCTGTGAGGACACCATCCCCAAACATGGAAGGGGCGGGGGGCCTTGGGCCTGGAGTGGAAAGAGCCTCCAGAACAGGATCCTTTCCCTCCCGGGAGCGCCAGCGAGTCCCCCGCCCCCGGCCTCTGGATTGTTCTTCTCAGCCCAGACATTCTTCCTCCCGAAAGCCACACGGCGCTCGCACATGCTCGCGCGCTTTCTCTCTCTTCCCGATCGCTAAGCCGATGCCCGTCCAAACCATCTCCTGCCCCAGAGCACCCGACAGACCACATTTCCCGGCCCCCCTGCGTCTAAGCAGGGCTGCGGGGTGTGCACCCCAGTTCTGTGTCACTTTCAGAGGTGGCCGAAAGAAGGCCTGCGTTTGCCCTGCTCTCTCTGCCTTTTCTGAGGCAGCATCGGAAATGACACGCGGCGACGGAACAAGATGGAAAGATCCCGGATCCCCGGGTCCGGACCCACAGAAGAGCTGGCTGCCCGGGTGAGCCTCCCCGCCAGGAGCCCCCGCGGTGGGTTTTGTGTGAGTGAAGTAAACTGTCCAACCTTTTATTCTGGCAAATCACCGAGATTTAGGTTTGTTTTTTTCTCAAATAACTGCCAGAGTCGTGTACCCCACACACCATGTAAATACCCTGGAAAACGGGCCACAGATAGGAAGCGTTCCATAGGTGGCAAAGATTACCGTGTCTACGGCTACCGTATTTGTTAGCTTGAGTCCAAATCGTCTTTCGCTTCGATTTGAAGGGGACCACGGAACATGTCGCCCGGGCTCGCTCCCTTCCTCCTCCGGGGAGAGTAACCCTACGGCACAGGCGTCCCCCGACCGCTCGCTGTGAGAGCGATCCCCATCCCTTCCCGCCCCCTTCCTCGTTTCCTCAGAGCAGCCCTCGCGTTGGACGCCATGAGCCGCGCCCTCTTGACACCCACGAGAGTGTCGGCTCCCAGAAGACAGGGACTGTGTCTGTCCGGGGCACTGGTCTGTCCCCTCGCACAGCGCGGGCGCTCAGTAACCTTTGCCAGATGTTGACGAGAGAAAGAAAGCCGGGCTCGGGTTTCTGCTCTGCCCCTAGACAGGCGACCGTGGGCCAGTTACGTGGTCCCCGTGAGCCTGGATTCATCTGGGAATCGGGCCAGTAGTTTGGCCGTGCAGGCGCGCGAGTCCCGCGAAGGACCACGCCAGGTATTTATTGTGCACCTACTGCATACCGGTGCTTGTCGCCGGGATACGGTTCGCACGTCGAATGGGAGAGGGCCAGACGGCGCAGGCAGCCTTGTCAGCGACTCCAGTGCGGTCACGAGCGTGGCCGCTGGGGGCATAGTCGTCCGTGGGGGGCCTGTTCCATCTCCTGCCTCTCTGACCCCCTCCCGTCTCTCGTTCCCACAAAGATGAGATTCCGAGAAGAATCCAGAGATTTGATAGCAATGCGGTGGGGTGGCCTGCCCTCTGCAGACACTGCAGAACGGCCTCAGCGGTCCGTCGGGACCTTCTCGTAATCTTCAGCACGAGAGATGCAAAACCCCGTCTCAGGAGTGGAAGTGTTCCGAAGAGAATGGCAGGATCACAGGACACTGCCCCATTTCCCAGTCCTATCTGCGTTTCTGCGAATGCGCCGCACCTCCCTGCCTTGATGAGGACGGGGCCCCTCTTTTGCCGTGGCCTTTTGATATTTGACTTTGCACTCGATGCCCCTGAAGCTAATAGGCGCTGGCCTTTCATTTCCAAAGGGTAGTTGGTCAAATTAATGATCGCCAAAAGGCCATAGTTAATTTGCTGTCCTTCCTGTTTCTTTCCATTAGTTTGCAAACCGGCAAAGTTCAGGAAAACTTGGGAGCATAAAAGAGTAGGGAGCTAATGAGGAAGCCGGCGGGTAGTTCTAGACTTTTCCAAAGACTTGGGGGCCATAGCCAAGGGATGGTCGTGAGATTGCACCAGCGAGAGAAACCAGCTCCCCGCGCGGCCGAGTCCTGGCCGTGGGCCCGCGGAGCCCCGGACAGCCTTTGAGTGGGTGCGTGTGTGACGCCGTGTAAGTTGTCTTCAGCCCTCCGTGAGGGATCCCAGGCCACACCCTCTGCCCCGGCTCCAAGGCACCGTGCTCGTTCCGCAGGGGGAAGGGCTGAAGGCTCCCGGGAACGAGAGCAGCCCTGCCTCCTTTCTCAGAATATAAATACCGATGATCCGAACCTAGCTTGTAGTCGTCCAGAGCAAAGGGCTTTCACTAGCATTTCCAGCTCAGCTGCAAAACACATCGAACCGCTCCTCGAGGCAGAGAGGCCGGGGGTTCTGCAGCCTGATGCCTCAGTGCCCCAAGGCCGCCAGGCACGTGTCAGCCGTGCCGTCCTGCCACGAGCCGTGTCTGTGAACGGCACCTGCCCCGTGGGAGCACGCGATGACAAGAATCCAGACACCTTGGTGGCGTCACCCTTCTTGGGATAAAATGAACGTCACCTTGCCCCGGGAGAACGACCCCTCACTCCCTCCTCAGTCCACTTGCTTCAGTTAGAGCCCTGGCCATTCTTAGCCCCAGGCCCGCCCCTCCACACACAGACACACCCTTGTCAGTGCTTAACACACCATGCCAGTGAGCAAAGAACCATTTAAAGGGCCCCGGTCCATCTTCTAGATCAGGCGACGAAGGACGAACTTGGAACCGAACGGCAGTAAGCTGGTGGCTGGCAAAAGGAGGCACCGTGTTAAGTGCCTCTGAGGTGTTGCAAAGGATCTTCCGTTCCCAGCCTGGGTTCGATCTTTGCCCGGAGGCCAGTTTTTCCATTGGAGATTCCTTTGCTATCTGGAGAAGCCGGGAATGAGAAAACGGTTTTATTTTCAAACCCGGCAAGTTACGGCTCTTCTGCATTTTCCTTTCAATTAAAAACGTTAAAGTTTCCTTTTTAACCCATCGTGCCTCTTGCGTCTTGCCGTGGACAGCTGGAAGAAACGAAGCACCGGGCCTCGCCGTCTCCTTCGGGGGGACATGCGCGTCCTGGGGCAGATTCCCTGGTTTCTGCTTTATCACACTCCACTGCTGCACACTGACCATCACCACGTTCACGACAGGCTCCCCTACCCCTTCCTCCCAGGAACCTTTCCCTCCCTCCCCTTTAAGCCCTCTCCGGGGGCTCCCTTGGGCCTTGGTTCCCCCCCTCCTTGGGCCTCTCCACCACATGGAGCTGGGCCCCGAGCGTCAACGTCCAAAGAAAACCGTGTGGACACTGTATCGTCTTTTCTACGCTAGCCTGGGAAATTATATAGCATCACTTCGGTCAGCCTGTCACCAAAGGTGGCCCAGATTCGAGGGAGGGGACCCAGACCCCCGCTCTGATTCAGAGGGGTGTCAAAAATGTATGAGCTTGTCTGAAAGCCCAGACAGGGCCCCACCCCCCCCCCGCCCCGCCCGCCGTCTCTTTTCCTCTTCAGTGCCGTGGGATATGGAACTGCCGTCTTGGACCATGAAGCGGTCTTGGGAGTGGAGGCCCCTTAGACCGGGAATGGGGCTTGGGAATGGAGTCCACACATGCAGAACAAGATGGAACAGACTCGATGCCTGATGGGCTCCGCGCCGGCCCTGTCTGCCCACCTCCGGGCTCAGCGAACGAGAAGAGTAAACTGTGTTGCTGAAGCTGCTGTTACCTTGTCTCTGTCGCTTACGGCCTAACCCTGCCCTAACTAACACGCCCCTGTCCCTGGCTTTCTTGGCCCTTAACACACCGGACATGCTCTGCTTACTCTGCGAGTATTGGATCAGTCTGTCTGTTACCCCAGTAGGTTTTAAGCACATAGTAGGTGCTCTTCCGAACCTAAGCTTTTTTGATGGCTTGCTTCATGGTTAGCTGAGGGTTAAGGGGATTAACGGGAAACCTTTCCGCGGGCTGTGGACCCCAGGGTCCAGACTGAGGACCTTGCCGAGCGGTACACACAGTGTGACTAAAATACCGGGGCTCTGAGGGCGAGCCGGATTGCTGATCACTTAGATGCGGTCAGGGTACGTTTTTGTTTGCTGTCTGGATAAAGGTTAGCGTTTTTACACTTTGTAGCACGAATAGCATCATGACTTAAATGTCACGATTTACATGACTAATTCCATGTACTTTTAACATTCTGTCATGTTCCATTTTGCCCCTTCCAGGGCGGTTCACGCGCCCCTATCGTCAGCCTCCCCCTCCCCTGAGTGCACTCAGGTCAGTGTCTTGTTTTGACTGGAGACATCGTTTCCATTTGAATGTGTTCTGGACTCAGGACATGCCACAGCCCTCTGCCTTCCCAACAGCCACACTTCCATTCTTCCTTCTAACAGCGCTCCCGCTATGAGCCTGGGATAAAGACTTCCCGTCCCAACCCCTTTGCAAATCGGAGTGACCGTTGACATGTGACTCTAGTTACGTATAACTGCTAGGAGGGGTTCCTGAGGGGATGGCGAGAGGTGGGAGGGCGTTTCTGCCCCGTCCTCCTTCCTCCTGGCTGAAGCGTGGACATGATGGCCGGCACTCGGGCAGCCGTCACGGACCACGAGGTAGAAGCCACGTGCTGAGGGTGGCAGAACAGCAAGATAGAGGGAGTCTGGCTCTCTGGCAACTTTGGCATCCCTCCCCGGTCGTCTTCTATGTGGGCGACAGCTAGGCCATCTCGTCTAAGCCATCATTGTTCTGGCCCCCGTGTCACGGCTGAATTTGACCCGAATTGATCCAAGGATGGCCGACGGAAGTTGGCTTTTTTACACAGTCCTCGGTCTGAGCTGGTTTTCCTGCGTCTTTCTCACCTTCCCCAGGAGCTAATTGAGAGTTCCAGTTAATTGCCGTTTTTTGTCCCCGAACGTGGTGTTAGTCACAGGCGCACGGAAGGCCCAGCCCGTGCTGAGAGCTCTCCTCCTCCTGTGTCATGTTGGCTGCTGGCCCCAAGATCATTAACACCCCGATTCCATCAGCGTCTTTCGAGACCCGCACGATTTTGGTGCCTGCTTGGTGTTTAACACCGCTGAAGGTTACCGAATCCGTCTTTAGTCAGGAAAAGCGATTTAATGAGTGCGTTTCTGCCTCATGACGAGAAAGGAGCCGTGCGCGTGCGCTCCCAGCTGCAGTCAGCCCGGTGGCTGCCCACGGCCTCTGTGCCGATTTAATTTCTTGGCTGGCGTTGGGCAAATAGAGCAGGCCGGCTTTCTCTGTGCTCCTCCCAGCCGCCCCCCCCCCCGGCCCCTCATGCATTTTCCATCTCAGCTCCCCACTCCCTCTGCCCTGCGAACAGTATCGATCGGCTGATTAAGCCATCAAGTCACAGCAAACAGCTCTCCTTTTCTAACTCCAGGGCCTTGCTCCTTCCTTCCCTGTGCCGTGTGCCTCCCGTGCACGATACAACGGGCAGATGTTTCCACGGACCGCGGCATCCCCCACCCTTGTGGTGTGGGGGTAATCAGCAGATGAACTTACCAGAAACGGGGCCCTCGACACCTGTCACCGAAATAGGATACTTGGAGGCTGTATTTTGAAATCAAGCATCTACAGATCCCCTCTGATGACTGAGGACCGATGTAAAACGAAATAGGTGGCTCAGTCGGTTAAGCATCCAACTCTTGGTTTCGGTTCAGGTCATGATCTCACGGTTTATGAGTTCAAGCCCTGCGTTGGGCTCTGAGCTGACAGCGCAGAGCCTGCTTGGGATTCTCTTTCTCCCCCTGTCTCTCTGCCCCTTCCCCCCTTCCCCAGTCACGTTCTTTCTCTCTCTCTCTCTCTCTCTCTCTCTCTCTCTCTCTCAAAATAAACTTAAAAAAAAAAGGGGGCGCCTGGGTGGCTCAGTCGGTTAAGCGTCCGACTTCGGCTCAGGTCGTGATCTCGCGGTCCGTGAGTTCGAGCCCCACGTCGGGCTCTGTGCTGACCGCTCAGAGCCTGGAGCCTGTTTCAGATTCTGTGTCTCCCTCTCTCTCTGACCCTCCCCCGTTCATGCTCTGTCTCTCTCTGTCTCAAAAATAAATAAACGTTAAAAATTAAAAAAACTTTTACAACTAAATTCAGTATTAGTTGTCATCTCTGTGTAACAAATTGCCCCAAAGCTTAGTGGCTTAAGGAACAAACCTTGAATACCTCACAGCTTCTGCAGGTCAGGGATTCAGGAGTGTCTTGTCTGCATCGCTCTGCCTCAGAGTCTCTGGAAGTTTCCATCAGAATGGCAGGGACAGTCCCCGGAAGGCCTGACCGGGGCTGGGGGATACGATTCCTCGCTCGCCCACACGGCTGTCAGCAGGAGGTCCCCCTTCCTCGCCAGCGGGCGCCTCCGCCATGCTTCGGGAGTGTCCTGCTGGCGTGGCCCACCCCCCACCGGGCGAGGGGTCCGGGAGAGCAAGCAGGACCCCACAGCGTGTGCTGCAAACCTGGCATAACCTAGTGTCCCTGCCTGACACCTGCCAGCCTCCTCAGTCACCTCCTCCTTCAAACACTGCGCTCCTCTTGGCGTCTGCCCAACCCTCCCGGGTTCCTCCAGGGTGCAGCTGTCTCCCAGCCTGGCTCTCCTTCCCCACCTTGAGCTGCGGGTGAATCCTGCCCTCTCCCTTCCCCAGCTCACGTGGGAGAGGGCGTCTCCACTCTCAGAGCACCCCGCCTACCCGTGCAGTGCCTTGCGGCGTGGTCCTGGGCTCCCCGTGTGCGGAAAGGCGGGGACCGTCGCCCGTGCGCCCGCAGCCCCTCTTCCGGGTCTGGCCTCTGGTGGGTGCGTCCTGACCGAATGAGGGAGCCCTGAGGTCACCTCTTACTCAGGCCTCAGGGGCCACCCTGTACAATCTACCAGTGTGTTCCTTCGCTCCTGGGTGGCTGGGAGCAGGAGAGGGAAACTGGTGCCGGGTGTGAGGGGGTTTGCACCCCAGGACGAGGGGCTTGTCCCCAGCTCCCTGGCGGGGCCCCGTGTCACCGCCTGGATCCAGGACGGAACAGGGGGCCACCTCTGCTGCCGGAGGGGTTGGTCTCGGTGGTTTCTGTGGCCCCACACCCCAAGGACGGCTCAGCACGGCTGCCCGCTTCCCGGAGGCCCTTCTGCAGGTCCGCGCTAAGGAAGGGAGCGCCTTTTCTGGAAGCAGAGGCAGAGAGAGGGCCGCCCCTGCATTCACGCACCCTCACTGTGTTTCCCCTGGGCAGCCCAGCATATTCTGGGCGGCGCACCTTTTCCTGAAAGGGAAACCCAGAGATGGAAAAGCCTCACCGTTGATCTGTCCCCCCCACCCACCCACCCACACACCGATGGTTCCCCCACGACTGCATCTGTCTGCAGCTCGCCCTCCCCCAAGTGCGGCCCGAGCCATCCCTGCCCTCCAGCTCCCAGAGGAGCCACTGATGGTTCTCTGACCGTCGCCAAGCAAGATCTTTTCACGGCCAATTTCAAGGGGTTAATGGGAGGATGGAGTGGAATTTATTTACAACACCGACTCCTCTTAGAATAGCTCTCACCAGGCATTTCGCGGCAGAGTTCTTCGATTTCCCACCCATGTCCTTTCCCACCATTACTAAATACCAAGAGATATTCTGGTCCACGTTCCCACTCTCCCCAGCCCTGATTCATGCAGCTGTATGTGCTGGGGAGTAGGAGACGTCATCACCCTGCCACCCGTGAACTTGGATGGGCGGTGACACCGGCAAGGGCGTCAGGAAAGAAGCTGGCATTTCAGCTCAGAACAACTTGGCTCTCCAAACATCACCAGTGCCCCAACTTAAACCCTCAGAAGCCACCCATGTGACCGATGACGTCACCTCCCATTTAAACCTCTTCCTTCTCTGATCCTCTTCTCCTTACCTCAATTTATGTGCATTTCTAACTGCCAACGTGGGTCCAGGGCTGAGTCTCCGCCTTTTTGAGGACAGATGCCTTAAGCATCCCTATCCCAGGCGGGACTTTTTACCTGGGCTGTGGCCATCTCTGCTTGTTCGGGCCTCTGGCTTTTCGTTTCCACCCAATTTCGAATTCATCTACTTGTCTTCCAACCTGACTTCCGAGTTGAGATAGGCTTAGGGATAGTAATAGCAGCGTGGAAACCGGAAGTCGCGTTGTAACCGGATATCACGTGGTCACGGGACGTCCCGTGGTTACAGGATGTAGGGTGGTAACAGGACGTCCCGTGGTCACAGGACGTAGGGTGGTAACAGGATGTCGTGTGGCAAGCTCACCGAGGGCTTGCCACCCACATGCCCGCGGCAGCAGGTTGTGTTCTTAGGAAGCAGGTGCTGAGATGGGCGACAAGGCGTTAGTATCCATCAATACCCGCGGACAGGGGAGGGCGGAAGCAGGATTGGGCAGAGCGAGTGGCGGACCCGGGGACTCAGGCCCCACGAGGCCTCCACCAGCCCCGCGGGTCAGCTCAGGACACTCCCTGTCTGCCTGAGTGTCCTGCATTGGTCCACAACGGTCGGACCCATCCGCCCCACCTCGTTCAGTCTCCGGATGCCAGTTACCCTCAAAGAACACGGACTGGGCGAGGCAGGTCCCTGCGGCCCACGAGCCTTTCGTCTCTGCGATCCGGCCCTGCCCCCACGGCAGGGCCCTGAGCTGCTCTTGCAGAGAAGACAGCAGGCTCAGAGAGCTTAAGTCACTGCCCAGATGCTGTCACACGTCTCCCTGGCTGCAAGGTGCAAGTTCATAGCTACCGCCACGCTGCCTCTCCAGCTGAAGAGTGGGATTTTAAAGATGGAGTTGAGGTGACTGGCCCTCCCGTACCCTGAGGCGCGGTCACCGTGCTCTGTCTGATCTCCTGGCTGCCCCCTTACCCTTCTGGGTCTCCCTTTCCGCAAAGCAGGTGAGGCCAGCCGGTAGTACGACTCTCCTCCCCGTGTCACATCTCCGTTCTACCTTGAAGGCTGGGATGCTTGGCTCCTCCCTGCTGGCCCACGGGGACAGATGCCACGTGGGTCTTTGGCTTGTCTTGCTGCCGGACCTCGGGAAAGAGAGAAGGACACAGCTGTCGAGGCCCATCTTGGTACCAAGACGTTGGGTTTGCGGAGACCGTCGAGAAACACAGCCCCACAGGAAGCCCAAACCACGAGAAACGATCCTGAGATGAGCCCCCGGGGCTCATGCGGTGTGGGCACTGCATTTACAGGTCATTCCCTGCCCCTTCCAGATAAGCCGCTGCTCTCACGGGTCCACCGAGTAGTTGAGGTGAGGGGCGGAGGCCGTGCTGAGGAGGGAGAGGGGGAGGTCACGTTAAACCTTGCCAGCGTGACTCCCTGGCCTCCGTGAGCTCAGCAAGCGGGGAGGAAATGGGTGCCGTGTGGGTCGCCTGGGAGCCCGAGTTCACCCACCTTGCTCGGCCTAGAAGGACCCTGACCCTCCCCTCCTCTCCTCTTCCCCACCAACCACCAGCTGCCAACCAAGGCAAGACATGTGCCTGGCTCAGCCCGTCGGAGGCCGCCTCTGGGTTCTAGGGAAATGGAGCAAAGGTTCAGGGACAGAGGAACACGCAGCCACTCCGGGGGGCCAGCAGCCGCAGCCTCCCCGCTCTTCCTCGAGGCCCGCTGTGCTTCCAGCCGCCCCGCCAGCCTTGGCTTCTGCCGTTCATTCCTTCTCCTAACAGTTCTGGGAGCGTCGGGTGTCTCTCAAATTCTACCCTCGCCCGTAGAAGGTGCCAGAGTCCGTTGCGACCCGTGGCGACCAGGAGCGCTATCTGAAAGCAAGAGAGGTCTAACACTCGCCAGCACCCCCCGGGAGGACACTGGACACAGACACCTGCAATTGTTTATACAAATCAGCTGCTCGAGGTAGTAAGTTCCCCGTCGGGAGAGGCAACCAAGCACAGGCCGGAGGCCTCCTCGACAGAAGGGATACCTAGATTGTGTGTAGATTCAACGAACGTGCCGGAGAACCGCCGATTGCTAACTAACTGTTCTTGTTTTGTTATCGCTGCGGGTCGCGGCCACGACGATAGGTTGGTATCCGTGTAAAGCAGAGCGCTCGCGTTGTCGGCCCAGCCCCAGGTTTGGTTTCCGAGCTGACACGGAATGTCCTCCGGAGGGAAGCAAAACGGTGCGTTTGTCCTTGGCAAAACCAGCAGCATTTCACACAGGGACGGGGGATGTGCTCACGGGGCTGGTTCCATCCCGCACCACCTCCAGAGGAGCCCGGCTTTTGAAACGTGTGGTTGTTTTGGTTTTTTTAAGAAGACGAAGTGGGGGAAAAAGGAAGTGAAACGCCAGATCCGTCTTCGCCACCGGGCGATCAGTTGTCATAAAGGCCAGATCCTCTCACGAAGCTGTTGTGAATGCCTTCCCCTTGCGAGCCCAGCGCGCGCGGAACAAAGCTGTTTCCTGCTTCTCGGCTGCTTGGGGGTGGGGGGCTCCCTGAGGCCGCGGGTCCAGGGAACCAAGGGAAGGGACGGAGACACGGGCTGACAGCTTCCAGTGAGACTCCGTCACTGGGAAGCAGCATTCCCGGAGAACTGGAAACGGGGGACAGGCGCCCCAAAGCTGTGCCCGGCCTTCATCCCCAAGCTCGGCTCTGGCCGAGGTCGGAGCAGGACACTCGGCTCGGCCAGCTCCAGCTTAAGGCCTGCCTGGCTCCTGGGGTCCCCAAGCCATGGAACAGGCCAGAACCTGGGACCCCTTCCTCCCTCCCACCCAGCCCTGGCACATCCTTCACCCCCACCCCAGTGGCCACAGCCCTCCCTGAGTTCAGGTCCCTGCAGCCCAGAACCCAGCGGGGTCGCCTGGCTCCCGCTCTCCATCTCTAGGGGAACCTTCCCCTCGCCCACAGTCTCACTGCCCACTAACGGATAAGGGACCTACCCCAGGTCCCAAGCTAAAAAGTAGAGGAGGTGGGGTCCCACCACAGGGCTCCGTGCTCCAGAGCTGTGCTGCTTCCGGCATGGGTCCTTCCCTCAGGATGCATCCAGTCCAGTGGGGTCACAGGGCCTTCGGGGAGGAGCAGACAGCGGGCTCCAGGGAGCTCAGAAGAGGGCCCTGTGTATCAAGGAGGGCTTCCCGGAGGTGATGGCATTTGAAATAAGCCTGGAAGGACAGATGAGCTTTGAACAAAAGAACTGGGGGCATGATGGGGCGCCTGGGTGGCGCAGTCGGTTAAGCGTCCGACTTCAGCCAGGTCACGATCTCGCGGTCCGTGAGTTCGAGCCCCGCGTCGGGCTCTGGGCTGATGGCTCAGAGCCTGGAGCCTGTTTCTGATTCTGTGTCTCCCTCTCTCTCTGCCCCTCCCCCGTTCATGCTCTGTCTCTCTCTGTCCCAAAAATAAATAAAAAACGTTGAAAAAAAAAAATTAAAAAAAAAAAAAAGAACTGGGGGCATGAGTGTCCGTGGGACACCCGCGGGCTGGTCCAGGAAGCTGCGAAGAGAGCGGCCATCACGGGGTGCCCTGCCCCATGTGCCTGGTACACCCGCTGCCCCCGACCAGAGGCCAGTGTCCAGGAAGGAGAGGAGGCAGGGTAGCAGGGAAGCCCTGTGGTGCCCCGCGGAGTAGGGAGGCCATCTGAGCTGGGTCCCTAGACCCCAACGGCCTCTCCCGGCTCCGGGGCTCTGTAACAGGCAACCTGGCATCATTGGCAAACCTGTGTCACGTGGGGGAGGGCCGGCAGCCTGCACCGAAGGGATCCAGGACCCAGAAGGTTCCACAGCCCGGGACGAGAGAAAGGGCGCAGATGCTGGACCCGCTGTGACAAAGGGGGAAGAGGACACAGCTGTTCAAGGCAGAAAGGCTCGCTTCTTCACTTTGACAAGCTGGAGGTCAGGAGCCTCCGGTCCCTGAGTCACCGCTGTGCTTTCTGGCTCCTTCAGAAGCTCTGGGAGGGGAGGCGCCCCCCCCCCCCCCCCCGCAGCCAGGCGGTGGCCCTTCCAGCCTTTCTGGGGTTCCTTCCCCTCTTTCCAGAGGAGCCTCGGCCTCGTGATAGACGATGGGCCTCTTGGGTCTGACACTGCCTTTCTTCTGATAAAGTTTGCAGCTAAAAATCCTTTGGGTTTGACGGACAGCCTCTCCCTCCAGAGGATCTCTTGACACGCCCCCCAGCTGCGCACACCTTCCTCTCGGCCCTGCTGTGTGCAGGGGAGGGTGGCGACACCTTCTGTCTGTCCCCAGGCCCCCTGCAAATCTTCAGGTGGCCGAGGCTGCTCACGCCTGTGAGGGGGACAGGGAGGGGGTGGCAGCCAGCATGAGCCCAGGGGGAGAGGCAGGCTGCCCGGCTCAGGGGTCCGGGGATCCAGGCCCAGGCAGAGGACCCACAGCTCACCTCCCCAGTGGGACGAGAACTCACGATGTCAAAGAATGGACAACAGACAAAATACCCCAGATGGGACGTGGCCGTCGCACAAGGACCGGGGTGTTAAGGGCAGGTCCTGATTCCTCCCCTCCCCCACGGCAGAGGATCCTCACGGTGGGGGCAGCCGATTTCCGTCACCCTCTGACTTGGCTGTGGCCTGGGGACTGGCTTTGGCGGGGGGATGGTCGCAGACCCTGAGCACCAGCTTGAAGCGTGCTGGCACAGCAGGGCTTGCCTCTCATGCGCACAGGTGATCCACCTTGAAAAGAACTGTCCCCAGAACGCGCACGGGGAGATTAAACCAGGATGTACCCGGCAGTCAGGCCCGGCCAATCAGCCAGGAGCGGAGTTGGCCCGATGAGCGAGCCCCGTCAGACGTCCTGGAGTGGAGTCCTCCCTCTTCCCGCCTTCCCCATCACCTGGGGCGAGCTAGTTGGACATCCTGTGCCTCACCCGTAACACGGGCCTAATGAGCATCCCCCAAATTAGTTAAGGTAACACCAGCTCTCAGACAAACCCCCAGATATTAATGCCATAACACAATAGAAATGTATTTCTCATTCATTGCTCTGGTTGTCTACGGCTTTATTATTTTTTTATTTTTTTTTTATTTTTTTTTTTTTCAACGTTTTTTTTTTTTTTTTATTTATTTTTGGGACAGAGAGAGACAGAGCATGAACGGGGGAGGGGCAGAGAGAGAGGGAGACACAGAATCGGAAACAGGCTCCAGGCTCTGAGCCGTCAGCCCAGAGCCTGACGCGGGGCTCGAACTCACGGACCGCGAGATCGTGACCTGGCTGAAGTCGGACGCTTAACCGACTGCGCCACCCAGGCGCCCCTTTATTTTTTTTTTTAACATTTATTTATTTTTGAGACAGAGAGAGAGCATGAACGGGGGAGGGTCAGAGAGAGAGGGAGACACAGAATCCGAAACAGGCTCCAGGCTCCGAGCGGTCAGCACAGAGCCTGATGCGGGGCTCAAACTCACGGACCATGAGATCATGACCTCAGCCAAAGTCGGATGCTTAACCGACGGAGCCACCCAGGCACCCCTATTATTTTTTTTTAAATAGGTACTTTGAAAATCAACGTAAACCAGCAACCATTCTATTAAATCTCAGGATTTTGTGGGTGAGGGATTCAGGCAGAGCTTGGCTGGGTGATCTTGGTTCCGTGTGGCTTCGGTTGTCATCACTCGTGGTATTCAGCTCGTGGCTGAATCTGTCCGGAGGCTTCAAGACGGCCAGATGCCGTCTCGCCAGCCTGGTGCCTTGACACAGAGGCCCTCTCCCTCTCGTGTAGCCCCAGGGTCTCCCAGGGTCTCTCCTTACGGCCGTGTGGCCTCTCTCTGTGGTCTCTTCAGCAGGATGAACGCTGCACAAGACGGCTGAGAGCTCCCAAGAGACGGGAAGCTTAGTGGGTCCAGACACGGTCATTGCCACTATATTCTGTTGGTCAAAGGAGTAACAAGGCCTCTCATTTAAAGGGAGGAAATTTAGGGGCGCCTGGGTGGCTCAGTCGGTTGAGCCTCCGACTTCGGCTCGGGTCATGATCTCACGGTGTGTGGGTTCGAGCCCCGCGCCGGGCTCTGTGCGGACGGCTCGGAGCCTGGAGCCTGCTTTGGGTTCTGGGTCTCCCTCTCTCTCTGACCCTCCCCCGCTCACACTCTGTCTCTCTCTCAAAAATAAATAAAACATAAAAAATAAAGGGAGGAAATTTAGGCCTCTCCTTTCAGAGGAAGAAGTGCACAGAGTCTGTGAACATCTTTAATCTACTGCACTCATGAAAAGTGCAGTCAGCAGCCAAGAGGGGTCTGCTCCACGCGGTGACCCAGAGACCCAGGCTAGAAGGCTGGAATTCGGCGCATGGTTTCCCCAGACTGCGAGGCAGGCTGGGAAGTGTGTCCAGCTGGGTGCCCCGGAGGAGAGGGCGACAGGCTTGGCCGCGCCACCTGTGTGCCTCTCAAGGCGTGTGAGGGGCGGATGGCTCAGTACATGGAAGGGGCGACCGTCACACCGTCGACAGCCTGGGGTGGCTCTCCTCCGCTCTTGGCATGTGCTCAGGCAGACGTCACAGGTATGCGTCACCTCGTGGTTTGCTTGGACGTGGTGATATCTGTCCACACCCCAGCATCTCCGAAGGGAAACATCTCCTTGTTCGTGGACGGCCGTGGACACCCATACCGCGTATCTATCTCACGGCTCCCGCCTTGGCCGCAGCCGAGGGCGCACGAACAGTGGCGAGGGCCCTGGGGTGAGAAGCCTTGCCTGGGTAGGCTGGACCAGCCGCAGAGAGAGGAGCTGAAAAGATACAGAGAGAGGAAGGGCCGGGAGCAGGCAGGACCGGCGTGGAAGCAGAAACCGAGAATGCAGAAACTAAGAGCTACGGAGGAAAGCACTAGAAAACAAGGTGCAGAAGCGGGCCGGTAGCAGGAGTCCTGGCAATGAGGATGAGAAGCTGAGACCAAGAGGCGGCCGAGGCACGCTCGTGGCAGCTCGAAAATGTGAAGACACGCTGCGTCTCGGGGAAGCCGTCTTACCTCCTGCCCGGGGCGTGAGCCCCCCAAGATCTCTTGGTCAGGGGTCAGCAAACGTTCTGCAAAGAGCAAGACTGTCAGTACTTAACGGTGCACGTCTCTGTTGAAAATTGCTCGACTCTGCCATCATTGTGCAAAAGCGGCCGTAGACAATATGTAAACAGACGAACGTGACTGTGTACCACTGAAATGTGCATTTCCTAACATTTTCACGTGTCCGGCTAGTCTTCATCTTCTTAGCTCATGGGCTGTACAAAAACAGGCGTTGGGCCGAATTTAGCCCAGGGGCCCATAGTCTTCTGATCTCTGCTCTTAGTTCCTAAGAGCTGAGGGTGCCATGTTGTTTGTTCACCGACACCCAAAGCCCCTCTCTGGGTCGGCCGGCAGCTTCCAGCTGGCAGAGCCCAACGTGGCAGCACCCGCCCCGATGGGCTGAGCCGTGAGAAGCAAGGCCCTTGCAGAATCGGTCCTGCCGATGGGCAGTGGGCCCGGTGGCAGTGGTGATGTCACTGAACCGTTGCCGCTGGCCGAGCTGGGTCCTCAGGCCTCCTCCGGCGAGGCGGTGAGCCCCACACCCTTCTATTTGAGTCAGCGAGAAGCTATTCCCTCGGCTGACAAACGACAACCTTACCGGTTGTTGGGATTTCTCTTCGTGGTTTCCTCTGGTGAATTCCCAGGGCGGTAAAATGTGCCGTAAAGGTCTTTCTTAACAAGTTGTTGTTGTTGTTGTTGTTTTTAAGTTATCAAAGAAATATTACATGTTCATTATTTGAAAAGGCGAGAGGGGGGCCTGGGTGGCTCAGTCTGTTGAGCGTCGGACTTCGGCTCAGGTCATGATCTCGCGGTTCGTGGGTTCGAGCCCCGTGTGGGGCTCTGCGCTGACGGCTCGGAGCCCGGAGCCTGCTTCCGATTCCGTGTCTCCCTCTTTCTCTGCCCCTCCCGTGTTTTCTCTCTCTCTCTCTCTCTCAGAAATAAACATTTTTTAAAAAGTTAAAAAAAAAAAAAAAGGCGAGAAATAAAAAATACCACAAAGAGGAAATAAAAATTCCTCATAATCACAATCCTCAGAAGGAAGCACGATTACTATTTTGATCAAACCCTTGCCGATAGAGGTCCAGATTTTTCTCTTCCCTCACGGGCATCTTGTGAGCACCTTTAACTGTTCGCAAACGTATGTTTCTATCCCTTTATAAATAACTGGCTGATGTGCCATCACATACATGCACCCCCATGTATCGGGTGCGTCCCCCAACCCCCCACCCGTGGGCGTGTGGGTTGTTTTCAGTTTTTCGTTGCTTAGAGAAGATAATGCCACGGACTCCACTACGCCTCTCCCCGAGTTCAGATGGTGACATCCTGACCCCCAGGACCTCAGAATGTGCCTATTTGGAGATGGACCTTTAAAGAGCCAGTTAAGGCTGGATGGTCCAGTCAGTTAAGCGTCTGACTCTTGATCTCGGCTCAGGTCAAGATCTCACAGTTTGTGAGTTCGAGCCCCGCGTCAGGCTCTGCACTGATGGTGCGGAGCCTGCTTGGGATTCTATCTCTCCTCTCTGCCCCTCCTGGCTCGTGCGCGCTCTCTCTCTCTCTCAAAATAAATGAACTTAAAACAGTTTTTTTTTTTTTAATTTAAAGAGGTAATTAAGGTAAAATGAAGTCATGTGTGGGTCCCCAATCCAATATGACCGGCATCCTTTTTTTTAAATTAATTTATTTATTTTGAGAGAGAGAGAGAGAGATCAGGGGAGGGGCAGAGATAGAGGGAGAGAGAAAATCCCAAGCAAGTTCTGCACTGTCAGCACAGAGCCCGACACGGGGCTCGAACTCGTGAACCGTGAGATCACGACCTGAGCCGAAGTCAGACGTTCAACTGACTAAGCCACCCAGGTGCCCCAAAGACTTTGCATTTTGAGGTAATGGTGGACTCACAGGGAGTGGGAGACATAGTACAGGGTCTGTGGCCTCCTCCCGCCGCGGTGACATCTAACGGAACTGGAGTACAGACCCGGACAGGAAACTTGCATGGATACAGTACTGTCGGGCGGCCTCCAGGCTTCGTTCAGCCTCGCGGTGGGTCCCGTGTGCCTTTCCCTCGATCGATTCCTCCGTATTTCATTCCTGTGTCCTATTTCATTTCCTTTTCGTTCGTTTCTGGAACAAGGAAGGAGCCAGGGCGGCCCTGGTGTTGTTTCTGCAGCCCTGCTGGATTCACTTATTGACCCTGGTTAGTGCGTTGTAGATTCGACTAGAACCTTAATGCATGCAATGATACCATTTACAACCCAGTGGCGGTTCTTTTTCCTCCAATCCTTACACTTCTTGTCTTGCTCATTCGCATTGGTCAGGAAGGCCAGGGCCACGGAGAAGAACACCAGTGACGGCGGGAAACCAGTCTCAGACTGTAGGACCCGCTTCTCAGTACGACGTGGGCTGCGGGTTTCTTGTGTGTATTTTTTATCACGTGAAGGGTGCTCCCTCCAACTGTACTTTTCTGAGAGCTTCCTTCTTCACAGCTGGTATTCAGTTCCATCAAGTAATTTTTCCGCGTCAGTGGAGACGGTGATCCTCTCTCCTTTTTCTTGTCTCGTTAGGATTGATTTTTGAATGGGAAGCCAACCTTGCATTCCTGAACTAAATGCCACTTGGCTGTAATACTGTTTTATTTGATTTGCTAACGTTTTGTCGAGTATTTTTGTGGCTGGTTTCATGAGGACGGTTGACCTATAATGTTCCTTTGCTGTGTAACGTCCCTGGCGGGATTTCCCGTGAAGGTGACGACAACCTCGTAAAACAGCTTGGGAAGCGCCGCTTCGTCCCCGGTTCTCCGGGAAGTGTTGTGTGAGGTCAGGCTGATTTCTTTTTTAAATGTTGAGCAGAATTCGCCAGTGAAGCCATGGGACAATCTCTTTGTCACGTAGTTTTAATTTTGGACTCAATGTCTTTGAGAGGCGGGGGGTTTTTCCCCCTCCCCCCTTGGGGCGGTTTTGATAAGCTGTGTTTGTCAAGTACTCTTTTCTACTTCGTTTAATTTTCAGGTTGATCAGCATA
This sequence comes from Neofelis nebulosa, assembly GCF_028018385.1. Lineage (NCBI taxonomy): Eukaryota > Metazoa > Chordata > Mammalia > Carnivora > Felidae > Neofelis > Neofelis nebulosa. Next base: position 5,080,290 of record NC_080793.1, read on the forward strand.
AAGCTGTCCCTTATGTCTTCCTCGACGCCGGGTAAACATTAGACTCCGTGTTGCTGCTCTAGGTGTCTGTGTGATGACCTGTGTCACTTCGCGACACCTCAGCCGTGGCGCTCGGCGACCTTTATCTGCGTGTTGTGGACGTGTGTCTGTTTGTGTCACCCCGCCCCGGGCTGTCACCAGATGGGGCTCGCTGGCCGGAGGGACACATCATAGGCGCTGCTGAAGCGGGAGGGCACCCCAGGAACCCGGGGCAGCACCCACCACCGCCGCCCCCTACTGAACGTCTCCGGTCTCTTTGAAGTGAAGCTTCCAGAGGCTGTTTGCGCTGAAATGTCTGAGGGCTCCCCGGGTCCACCCAGCCAGAGCAAGTCATTGATAGATTAGTTTGAATGAAGATGAATCAATAATTTATGCTGATGTTTTCCCTCACGCAGCAGGGAGACCCGTTTTGATACGATTTGACAGGGTCAGGCACACCTGGGTTTAATTAAACCTGATACAGAAAATTAAAAGAAGGAAAACCATGCCCACCAACCCTCTGGCGATTGGTTGCCCGAGCTGGGCTCAATCTACAATCGATGAAGAGGGATCAAGGAGCAGACGGGGACGTGGGGCGAAAAGTCCACATTCAGCAGATGCTTCCACGCGGCTGCCCTGATGCCACATGGGAAATGTAAAGACGCTTATTGGCATCTTCTCATAACGTGGCCTTTAGGAGGCAGGCCGCTTGCACGCGATGATGGATGGTTTTGCTGGCGGGAGCATCTGCCATGTCTGGAAGCCAGCACCGCGTGGGCCTCTCTTAGGGGAGCCGGATCGCCGAAACTCACCTCCCCAGAGCCGCCGTCAAAAGAAGCAAGTTGAGGGGCGCCTGGGTGGCTCAGTCGGTTGAGTGTCCGACTTGAGCTCAGGTCACGATCTCGCGGCTCATGGGTTCGAGCCCCACGTCGGGCTCTGTGCTGACGGCTCAGAGACTGGAGTCTGCTTCGGATTCTGTGTCTCCCTCTCTCTCTGCCCCTCCCCTGCTTTCTCTCTCTCTCTCTCTCTCTCTCTCTCTCTCTCAGAGGAGAACACCGTTCTTAGTTTCCATGAAGCAGGCAGAGCAGGTCAGGCGGGAGGTCCAACCAGCAGTCCCTCCCCCACCCCAGCACCCAGGTGGGCTGGACAGCCAGCCTCACAAACACACCCCAAGCCCTAGCTTCCAAGCGCTGTTAGTTCTCTCCCCGCCCAGCCCTGGTCGTTTTTGTGGGGCAGCACCCCGATGTTGCTTTGGGACACCCCCAAGCACAAACACATTTACTCTGTCTAAGGGACCGTCCCCGGAGGCTCCCCTGGCCCAGGGATGGACGCAAGACCCAGGCCACAGCAGCCAGAGATCGCTCCCCGGCACATCCACCCCTGTGCCCAGTGATCCAAGGGCTCAACAGGGGAGCTGTTAAAATTTACCATTATAGGGGCGCCTGGGTGGCGCAGTCGGTTAAGCGTCCGACTTCAGCCAGGTCACGATCTCGCGGTCCGTGAGTTCGAGCCCCGCGTCAGGCTCTGGGCTGATGGCTCGGAGCCTGGAGCCTGTTTCCGATTCTGTGTCTCCCTCTCTCTCTGCCCCTCCCCCGTTCATGCTCTGTCTCTCTCTGTCCCAAAAATAAATAAAAAACGTTGAAAAAAAAATTAAAAAAAAAAAAAAATTACCATTATAACGATGTTTCGGCGTGCACTTCGGGGCATTAAGTCCGCTCACACTGCTATCCAGCCCTCACCCCCGACCGTCCAGAACTCGTCTTCCCGCGCCAGAATTCGGCCCCCAGTGGACACTGACTCCCCCCGCCCGGCCCCGCCCCCCTCCCCCCTCCCCCCCCTCCCCCCTCCCCCCCCCCCGGCCCCGCCCCCCCTCCCCCCGCGCCTCCCTCCGCTCTCGCTCTTGTTTCCGGCTCTGGGAACTTGACCGCCCCGCCTAATCACAGAAGGGGAATCCTACCGTGCGCGACCCTTGGCGACTGGCTGATCTCACTTCCCGTAACATCCTCCAGGCTCATCCGCATTGCCGCCTGAGTCAGAACCTCCTTCCGTCTTGAGGCCGAAGCCACGGACGGATGTGCCACGTTTTGCTCACCCACCAGCCACGGATGGGCCCTCAGGTTGCTTCCGCCTTTCGGCTGTTGTGAATAGTGCCGCCGGGAACGTGGGCGTGCGGGTACCCGTTCAAATCCCTGCTTTCAAAGCTTTGCGGTAAATACCCCAAACGAATTGCTGAATGCGATGGCAATTCTGTGTTTACTTCCTGAGGCGCTGTCACCCTGTTTCCCACGGTGGCCCGACCGTTTTCCATCCCCGCCAGCAAGGCCCAAGGATTGCAGTTTCCCCACATCCTCGCTAACATCATCGCTTTCTGTTTTGGTTTCGTTTTGGGTTCTTGGTGTTTTTTATAATCACCTCCTAGTGAGTCTGGGGTGTTTAGTGTTGCTTTTGATTCTGGGCACCCCCTTTCCCTTCACGGACCCTTCTCTACTCTTCCTGATGTTAGCCAGAGCTGCCCCCCAGGAGTGCACCCCCTGGGGGGTGGGGAGGGGCCGGGTGCTTGCCCAGAGGATGCCCCTGCCCTAAAGGAACACAAGACTGCTTGGGGAATCAGCGGTGGGCCAGGAAAACAAAACTCCGCCCATATTTGGTGAGCACCACGGTCTTGCCAGGGGCTGGGGTCAGAAGGGTGCGAATTGAGGCCAGCTCCTCCCCTAAGGAAGTCTACCTGCAGTCTAGGAGGTGAGACACTGTGGGTGACCCACCCATGAGACACTGTCCTGCCTGCACCGTCTTGTTGTCCGAGCCCATCTCTCAAATTAGAGGCTAAAAATGCCAAACATCTGCCTCCCCAGACTTCCTTACGTGGAGGCGTGGGCAGGTGGCCCCGTTCTGTCATTTGGGACCTGAGGTCTGTTGGGGACCTCTGGGAAAGTTTTGCATCCTTAACAAGTATAGTAGGGAGTAGCATTTTCCTCTCCTTGCCTGTGGGCCTTATTGTGGGGAGATGTGATGTCTGGGGCTGCGGCAGCTATCTTGTCTCCATGAGGTGAGGATGTTATCATCATGCCGGGGAAGTGGAAAAATAGGAAGATGCTAGGTCCTTACTGCTATCTCTGAGCTCCTGAATCAACCTCAAGTTTCTAATCATGTGAGAACAATAAACCCTGATCATTAAAGCCACTTTTCACGGAATATTCTATTACTTGTGGCCCAAGGCATTCTATCTGATAAAAGAGGCTGACTAAAACGAAGAGTCACAGATACCAGTGGAAAATTCTCGCTGGGCTGCATCTGGTGAAGGAGCTGTATGTGGTGCATTTCATGGGGAATGAAGACCCGGTCAGGGAAGTCAGGACAGCATCCCCAAGGAAGTGACCACTGAACAGAGGTCCGGATGAAAACCTGTAGACCTTAGGAAGGGAACAGCCTCTGCAGAGAGAGTGTGGGCGGTCCCTAGGAGGGCATTAGAGTCACTTGGGGAGGTTTTAACAGTTACAACACACGATGCCCAGCAGGATTGAGAACCATGGACCAAGTGGCCTGCAGGGTGTGGGCGAGGGAGGGGCAGAGGAGGCTGGGGCTTTGGGCCCAGCTGTACCCTGAAAGGAGGAGACCGCAGCAGCCATTGGGCTGGGCAGCCCTGTCCCTGTTGTCCCTCGTGCTGCTGGGTCTCCCGCTGAAGTGAGTTGAATGGCGGCCCCCAAAAGATGTGTCCGCCCAGAACCTCAGAATCAACCTTATTTGGAATAAGGGTCTTTGCAGATGGAATTAACATAAGGATCTCGCGATCACTTTGAAATCGGTGGGCCCTAAATCTGAGGACAGGTGTCCTTATAAAACGAGAAGAGAGAGGGGCGTCTGGGTGGCCCGGTCGGTTCAACGTCTGACTCTTGATTTCAGCTCAGGTCATGATCCCTTGGTTTGTGAGATCAGCAGGGAGCCTGCTTGGGATTCTCTCTCTCTCTCTCTCTCTCTCTCTCTCTCTCTCTCTCTCTTTGTCTCTTTCTCCTTGCGCCTCATCCCCTCTTAAAATAAACAAACATTTTTTAAAAATAAAACGAAAAGAGAGAGTTACAGAAACACGAAGTTTGCGGACCGTGGTGGAGACCAGAGTCATGCATCTACAGACCACGGAATGCCTCAGAAGCCGGGAGAGGGGCATGTGATGGATTCTCCCCAGCGCCTCCCGAAGGAACCCCTCTGCCAACACTTTGGACTCTGGCCACCTGCACGGTGAGAGCAGAAGTTTCTGTTGTCCTAAGCTGCTCAGTCTGTGGCCATTTGTTACAACAACCCGGGGACACTCAGATGCCTCCCGCGTTGTCCGTTGGGGCCCGGACCGAGCAAAGCAGAGCATCCTTGTTGAGGAGCAAACCGCAGCCCCTCTCGGCTGGCCTGGCACTGGGATGGTAACCTGGGCGAGGAGGGGCCATCTCCTCAGCTCTGCGGGAAGCTTGTGATGTCGTGGCAGAAACCGCCCCCGCCCAAGGTGACCTTCTCGTGACAAACCCGTCCCTGGCATCAGTTATTCACGTGGAGCCTCTTGGAATGTGCTCCAAACGCACGGGCCCAGGCTTTTTGTTGTTACCCCCTCCGCTGCCTTTAAAGACATTTGTCCAACCCGCGCCTGGCAGAGGAACAGAGAGACGGGGCATTTGGGAGGGGCGGGGAGCACAGCGCCCACGGGGCTCCTCCAGCTCGCCGGCAAAGGGCTCTCGGCGGCGGCCCCTCGGCGGGCCTTGAAAGCGCGTGTCTCCTCGCAGAAAGAGCTGTCCGCCGGCCGCCGGGGCCTTTGATTCCTCCCTGACAGGGTGCTGACGGATTGATCTGGTGCCCGTACATAATTCATGAGCCCCTGAGCAGCTGTGAATTCTGCGCAGGCCTTTTCCGCCGTGCGGACGAAGCGGTTGGGGAGGGGGGTCCGGGAGGCGGGGCCCGCCCGGTGGTCTGTTCTGCGCCAGTCCCCACGCTGCCGATGCCACCGGAGGGACTGAGCTAACGGGACGCTCTGGGGCTCGGGGAAATGGCCCTCTCTGGCGTCACAGCCACCTGTCCACGGTCTGCCATCTCAGGGGCAAGGGCTGTGGGGCGCATGCCCCAATCTCCCCTCCGTGTGGGCCTGAGCGCCCCCTTCTGGACGGCCTCCTGGGCAGGGGCCCTCGGGCCACAGTCCCGCAGACGCGACTAGCTGGGTGACCTTGGGCGTGTTACTCGGCCTGCCTGAGCCAAGCCCTGTCCCGGTGGAGGCTCGGTGATGACACGCTGTAGGCCAAAGGCGCTGTCCCCCCGCAGCAGAGCGTGTGGGGCTGTCAGTGGTAAAGGCGAACCGTCTAGCACGTTACCGCAGTCTTCCACCGGCCGCCCTGGGGGTGACGGCCCCGCTTCCCGGAGTGTGGCCACAGGCAGGCCCTCCGGACCTCGTTCCCGCTTGTACTTGAAAGCACAGAGCAGGATCCCAACAAAACAGGAGTAAAGCCACCCGTAGGCAGAAAAAAAAGGCTTTTCAAACGCAATTTCCCAGAACCCGGGGTTATGGGTTCCCGAGGAGGCCAGCAAACATCAGAACCATCGAGGGCTTTGACAGGGCAGTGCCCGGGCCTCCCCGGGAGTTCCAGCTCAGGGGTGCGGGTGACCAGTCGCCCACCAGTCCTCAGGGTTGTGACCCCAGTGTCCACCGCCCGGCCAGAAACAGGTTAGGCAGAAAAGGCCTTGGGACCGCTCCACAGAGCATTTTCCAGCTGGAGCACGACTTGAGGTGTTTTTGCAAAACCACTAGGTTGTCCGTGATTTCCCAATATTTCTCTTTGGTTGAGGACATTGATTTTATTTCCCCCCCACCCCCCTTCATGGTATTTATTGTTGACAGATTTCTTTTTTCAAATCGCAAAAGGAATACCTACCTAAGTGTTTGATCTCTTTTTCCTCCACGTTTTCCTGTATGTAAAGTCTTTTAGTATGAAAGAAGCAATATATAATCTCATGCCAAAAAACGTAGAAAACAGAGAAGCAGAAACAGATCAAAATCTCCACAATCGCTCTCTCCAAAATGACGGCCATGAGTGAGCGTGTTGGTCTATGCCTTCCCAGGACTGTGCCAGTGTGGACACAGAGACATCCTATCTTACTGTAAATTTTATTGTGGAAAAACATACATAACACAGGGGCACCTGGCTGAGCGTGTGACTCTTGATCTCAGGGCTGCGAGTTCAAGCCCCGTGTTGGGCGTAGCGCTTACTATCACAAAGCTTATCGCTCTGGCCATCTCTAAGTGCCCAGTTCAGCGACACGAAGCACACTCACCCTGTTGCCGCTGTCGTCACCATCCGTCTCCAGCACTTTTCCATTTTCCCAAAACTGAAACTCTGTCCCCATTAAACATGACTCCCCATTTCTCCTCCCCCAGCCCCTGACGCCCACCCGCAGCTTTCTGTGTCTCTGACTTCGATTACTCCAGCTGGAATCATACAGGGTTCGTCCTCACGTAGCATAACGTCCTCCAGATTCATCCATGGTGTGGAGCATGTCAGAATTTCCTCCCTTTCCAAGGCCGAGAGAGGTATCCTGTGTATGAAATAAAGTTATACTGTGTGGTACAGACTTCCATGTGCCCGCATCTTTTTCATACAACGTTAGCTTGACAACAGCCTCCCATCAGAAACTGATCCATAACTTGCTTCCACGTTGTCTCCCACCGGTTATACCCTCCCGGAAGCAGCCTTGGGTTGGGAGCAGGAAGCCGGGGGCCTCTGTAGGGGGCAGGCAGGGGTCCCCAGGACCACCCCCAGGATGGGTGACTCTCTAGAAAGGCTGAAAGGACTCAACATATAGTTGTATCCCAGCAAAAGGATATGAAACAAAATCAGAAAAGGGGAAGAGGCGGTGGGATGAAGGCTGGAGGAAGCCAAGCACGGGCTTCCAAGAGTCCTCTCCCCCTGGAGTCACACAGATGGGCTTAACCTTCCCCACAACATGTTGCAACAACGCACAAAGTGCTGTCTACCAGGGAAACTCCTTATTACAGGCCGGTCACATAAGCACCCTCTGCCTAACACATGCCAAACATCCTTACTACTCAAAGGAAAGCAGGAGTTCGGCATAAACCACATGGTTCGCACAAACAGCTGAGACACAGTGAGCCATTCTTATCAGTTAGGGGATGGTGGAAACGCTCCCATAATCCAAGTTCCCAGATGCCAGTCCAAACTGCACCTTGTAGACAGGCCTTCAAAAGGATACCTGTCTCCAGCCTGCTCCATGAACCTTTGTCTGTACATACACCACTTGTTTTAAAAGTCCAAGATTTAAAACAAAAATGCAAGACATCTGGCCCCCACGGGCCTCTTGTTCACAGGCCCACTCAGCTGGGGCAGAACAGCCCTATCTTTAAGTCAGCTCAGTAGGGTCTAGGGTTGGCCATTGCTTAAATCTTGTAAATTAGCTGTAGGTTTCAAAGCAGGAGGAAGTCTGATGGAGACCTACAAGGCCTCCGCATCGACAACTACAAAATGTTATTGAGAGAAAGTAACAAGGCTCTCAACAGACAGAGCAGTATACCATGTTCATGGATAGGAGAACTACACTACTGTAAACTCGTTATCCCCACCCCACCCCCCACTCCCCGATTAATAGCTACACTCACTGCAACCTCAATCACAATCCCAGTAGGGTTATTTTGGGTGGAAATTGACAAGCTGATATAAAATTTATATGAAAAGGCAAAGGGCCAAGGAACGAATAGCCAAGAAGATTGTGAAAACAAAGAGCAAGGTTGAAGACCAGATATCAGAGCTGTGATAGAGCCATAGCAGTTAGGACAGCATGGGGCTGTCAAGCACAAAGGCTGCCACAAAGGCAGACAAACTGACCAGCGGGACAGAAAGATTTGGGAGAAGAAGCCCCTCCCCACAAAACAGGCAGCAGGGCCAGCCCTGCCCAGTGAGAACAGGAAAGTCCTTTCTAACACATAACCTCACGAATTACAAAACAAACAAACAAACACATCCCAGACGGACTGCATATCTACCTGTGAAAGGCAAAGCAATGAAACATTTCCAAGAGACATCTTTGTGACCTCAGAAGAGGCAAAAATGTCTTAAACAGGGTGCAAAATGTACTAACCATTCATGGAAAAAGTAATGGATTAGACCATCGTATGGATGTCCGTTCAGCAGAGAATGAGAAGTTTTTCCTCATATTTGCAACATAAGGACTTATATTGAAAACACTCCTGGAAATCAACAAGAAAAGAACAAACAGGGGCACCTGGACGGCTCAGTCGGTTAAGCCTCTGACTTCGGCTCAGGTCATGATCTCGCAGCTCATGGGTTCAAGCCCCGCGTCGGGCTCTGTGCTGGCGGCTTGGAGCCCGGAGCCTGCTTTGGATTCTGTGTCTCCCTCTCTCTCTCTGCCCCTAACCCACTCTCATTCTGCCTCTGTCTCTCTCAAAAATAAATAAACATTTAAAAAAAAATTTTTTTTAAGATAAAACAAACATCCCAGGAGAGAAATAGCCCTGAACAGGTACTTCACAGACAAGCCAACAGGGTTCCCAAATGGCCCAGAAGCATATAACAAGAGACCCAACATTGGCCATTAGGGAAGCGCAAGGGCAGGCTGCCATGTGATACTCCTGTGCCCCCACCAGCACAGCTAAAATGAAAAATACGGAGAATACTCCGGGTTGGCAAAGATATGGGGCTGCCATCCACTGCCGGTAGGATGGGGATCGGAACACCACTTTGGAAGACTGTGTGGCAATCTCTAATGAAGCTGAACATATGCATACCCAATGGCCCCGCAACTCTGCTCCAACCAGAAATTCACAAGAATGTTCAGGAAGAGACATGCTCCAGAGCCCAGAACGTTTGTAGCATGACCATGTGCACCTATCCAGAGACCAACCAACTGGAGAGTGGGTCAAGTGTGGGATCCCCACCCACAGAACACTGTGCAGCAACCGCCCGCCCCTGTGGGCAGTGGCTTGGGTGAGTCTCCCAGACATGATGGCGCACGACAGAGCACACGATGTATGATTCCACTTACACGAAGCGCAAACACAGATGTGAAGGGCCTTCTGAGCGATACAGTAAAGGAAATGTTCAACTTTTAATGCTTGTGGGCACAGCTCCTGGACTCCCAGGGAAGCTGCACTTTAACATTTACCAAGGTCAAAATGACTTGGCAAAACCTCGGAGCATGGGCTCTATTTTTGCCCTGAGCACACATTGTACATCTGCTTCGTTCAAAAAAAAAAATAAATAACCAGAAAGGAGCATTCCAAACATAAAGATAAGGAAAAGGGAAAAAAACCCTCCCTGGTTCCCATAAGATGAAAGTCATACAGCCCGGCATGTTCTAGAAACTTAAGGTCTGCAACTTTCTGAAACGTCCTAATGATGTGTGATATTTTACATAAAAAAATGTGTATAACCCTGCACCAAATATTCCTTCTCTGGAGCATCTTTGGGAAGATTGTATATCCCAGGCAGCTATCCTAACTTGGGCTCGAAGACAACTCTCTTTCTCTTAAAGATTCTAAAAGGAGGGGTTGGGGGGGCAGGGCTCCTGGGTGGCTCAATCAGTTAAGCATCTGACTCTTGATCTCAGCTCAGGTCTTGATCTCAGGGTCGTGAGTTCAAGCCCCACGCTGGGCTCCACACCGGACGTGGGGTCTACATGAAAATAAACAAATGGATACGTAAACAAATAAATACTTTAAAAGATTCTAAAAGGCTCCTTCAATTTGCGTTGATGGGAGGTGCTGGTCAGGTGGGCATTCAGTTTGTGAAAACTCATACGCTCGTGGGCACTAATTCACGGGCCCTCTTTTATGTGTGTTCTACTTAAGAGTGAAGAAAAATTGGGGGACAGGAAACATGGGGTCTGGACCTGGTTTACCACACCCCACCAGGGGCCTTCTTCCTCATTTGACATTGTGACCTCCAACCCCGGGCGACCCCTGAGGCGCCTTCACCCTGTCCCATGAGGCCTCCAGGAGAATGTGTTCTGTGTCAGCTGCAGTCGAGAATCATGCCAACGGGCCAGCCGATACCGTGTTGCCAGGGGATCAAAGTGCCATTGTTATTTCTAAATTATAAAGGTTTCTAGCAATTCAGAAAGTCTAAAACCTCCTGGGTGAGACCCAGCCCTGGCTCAGGGTCCAGTTCCAAGACCACAAGTCCAAGAGGTACCAAGGAAAGGAACTGGGAGGCCCCGCCCATGCCTCCCCTGGGGTAGATGCCCAGGTCCCCTCCTGCCCAGGGGCTGGCACCATAGCCTCCACACACCAAAGCCAGGGCAGCCCGGTCCCACCACACGTGGGTCAGAAGCAGAGGCTCCAGAAGCCAGCGGCCCCGATCCCAGCTCTGACTCTCACTGACTGTGTGAGCCCCTCCGGACCTCCATTCCCTCACCCGCGGTGCGGGACTGACAGCACTCTTTGACGGGGCCGTTGCAGAAATTAACTGGGATCACTCAGCACAGAGCCGGGCACAAGGCCAGCCCCTGGCAGGTGGCACCTGGCATTGTGACTGTCATTACCGTCACCGTCTTCTTTGCTCTTTTGTTCATTTCCACTTTAGATGTCACCGTGCTGGATGAGGACAGTGAACTCCCCTCTCCTCCCTCAGACCTGTAAGGTAATACAGACCATTAACCGACAACCAGTGGTTAAACTTGACCAGCAAAATGGGTTTTTTCGGGGAATAGCAGCGAATTGCGATTCGGGACGTGCCAGCCGGGGCAAAACCATGGGCAAGTCCAACAAAGAGGATTATTTTACGAGGAGGACGCTGGGAGGGGCTGTCCTGACCTGGAGATTGGCAGGAAGGGGTTCAGGGTGAGGCCGGTTTCTCACTGGCCTAGTCGCTGGGGTGGAGGGTCTCTCCTTGGAGACACCGTGGGTCCGTCCTTCCTGCTGGGCCTGCCATCACAATGCTCTCCTGGTGAGTCTGGTGTCTGGCAGGCTGATGCTCCCCCACCCACACCCTCTGCAGACATCGCTAATCGATCCCAGTGCCCTTTTCCCGCTGAGCCCAAGCATGGCTTCGGAATCCTTAGCCCAGGGCTCCCGGCAGCCAGACCGACTCCCGGGAAACAGCCGGTGCCACGTCCACTGTCCCCGGTCGGTGGGAAGGGACCCAGTTCCTGCCCGGTTACCATGACGATGCCTTGACGTGGTCTTTGAGGTCACTGGCCTCCATTTTCTGGCCGGGGAGGTGGGGACACGGGCAGGAGAGTGCTGGCCACTCACCCGGCTTCAGGTGCTCTCTCCTCTCAGCACCGTAGCTGCAAGACCCCGGGCCACCTCCGGGCCTCTGAGCGGACGGTGTCGGGCCGGGCCGGGCTCAGGGGTGCCGGAGCACCGGCCCCGAAGGTGGCTCAGCCTGGTGCTCCCCAAATAGAAGCCCTCAAACCTCGGTGGGCAGTATTGTTCTTCCCTTAACTCAGTCGACTGAAGAGCGATCTCACGTCGTTCTTGCTGCCAAAAAGATTCTAAGCCTCTGCCTTCCCACCTGCCCCTCCCCGCCCCTCTCTGCCCCCCGTGTGTCAGACGCGTGCAAAGGAAAGTCTGGTCCAGCAGCAGGTGCTGACCGGGAGCTTGGGAAGCTGCTTGGACACAGTGAGGCCCTCAGAACGGGCTCAAGGGCTGGCTGTTCTATAGATGTACCTGACCCACCCCCCCCTCACCCCTCCGTATGTGTCGTGACAACTGTCTGGAGTGTGGCAGGGCCCCAGAGGGGTAAAGGGGCCCTCGGTGGGGCTGAGAGAAATACAGGAGGGCTTCCTGGAGGAGGAGTGGGGGGGGGGGGAAGGACATGGCCAGGGGTTGGGAGCTGAGGTCAGAGGAGTATGACAGCGGCCACTTGATCACCTCATTACTTCTCCCACCAAAAGCGAATGGTGTCAAGGGAGGGGAGAGGAAAGCCTGGCCGTTTCCTAGGAAAGGATCTACTCCCTGGCCACGGCAGCGTGTGAGGCCACCCATGGGGACACGGGCAGGCCACCTCCCTCACTCATACTTAATGGCCAGGGTGGACTTCCCCCTCGCCCCCACCCCTCCACGGTCTCTCCTTCCTTCTTTCTCATCTTTCCCTGCTACATTCTCTTATTCTCTCCCCATCCCGGTTTGCTTGCCTGTGGGTGTGGGAGATGGGGAGAGAGACACTGTTGCACCCAGCTCTGCTCTCACAGTCCCCGCTCCAGCCAGGCCCCGCTCAGCCTCCCCCCTCCACCTGTGGGCAGTGGCTGGCTCCCTGCCACTGGGTATCAGCCCAGTCCCGCCCCCCGGCCCCACTGCCCCCAGACTAGGAACCCAGGGAGCCTGGGCCGGCTTCCCAGCACCCTCTGCCTAAAAGCATTTGGAAGCTGCCTCTGGGTCAGCGCCAGGAGCTCTCACACAGACTGGCAGGTTGGCCAGGGTCTCCACTCCTGCTGGAGGGCCTGGAAAATTCCAGCCCTCCCATGGCCTCAAGTGCTGGCTATCCTGAGAGGTCCCCCACCCCCACTCTCCACCCCAGCTGGCCTGTTCCCTGATGCAGTCAGTGTCGGCTCACGTTGTCCTCACCGGCCGGGCCCTCGGGAATGCTGGGGCAGCCCTGGGAGGAGGCAGCTTGGCTTATGGGGAAACAGAGGTTCTGGGACACGGTGACCTTGCCCAAGTCCCTCGGCCTCGCTGGGCCTCCGCTCCATCTGGAAGCCAGTCCATCTGTGAACACGGTTAGCCAGTCCAAGGACAAAAAAAAAAAATGTTATGTTTTCAAAGGAATCAGATTGGTAAGAGCCTGGAGATGTCTGCCCCTCCCCAAGCCTCAAGCTGTATTCCCTCAGCCTTGCTGTTAGGGAGACGAGGGTTTGAGGCTGATGAATTTGTCGAACGCACTGCCAGCTCCTGGTAATGAAAATAAAAACAACAGCAGCAGTGACTAAGAAGAAAAGACCTCTTGCCACGTGCCAGGCTCCGTGCTAAAGGCTCCATGCAAAGCCTGCGTGAACCACAGCACACCCCTGCAGGAATTAGCACCAGTGAGCACCCACACTTTACAGAGGCGGAGACTCAGAGAGGTCTAGGGACTTGTCCAAGGTCACACAGCCAGAGGGTGGAGAGGCAGGGATTTAACGTCTCATCTTCAGGAGACAAGGGCTCTACTCTCCTGCCTCCCACCAACTCATTCTTCATCACAGCCATTCACTCTCGGGCAGGGCAGTCTCAGCCTGAAAAATCTCTCGCCACGAATGCCAGTCCTGAAATGTCACCATCATCCCTCAGTTCCTTTGGCTGATGGCTTCCCTTTTAGCAATACTGCCTCCCGCTGGGGAGAAGCCACTCTGTGCCTTAACTCCGCCGCTGCAAGGGGATGGGGATCCCTTCCTCAGCCTGGAGAGAAGGCTTCTGCTTCTAAAGCGTAGGCGATGGGGTCGGAAAACCCCAGAGGAAAAGCAGCACGGTGCGGGGAAGCTGGAGGCAGAGGGAGGGGAGCTGAGACTATTTGGGACCTATTTCGAGCCAGACAGCTTCATCAACGTGTCACTGGGCACAGTAGGGATCACTACCCCCAATTTACAGATGAGGAAACTGAGTCCCAGCAATTAAGTGAGCCACTTGAGATTGTGCCGCCGGTTCAGGTCCCAGCTGGGCCTCTCCTGGGGTCAGATGAGGGGAGACGAGCATCCCTGGGGAAGCCCGGGCTCCACGGGACGAGCTCCCGGCAGGGGCGGGCGGCCGGCGCGCAGGGAGGGCTTGGCGTCCTGCAAGGGGCCCAGTCCCCCTTGTGTCTCCCGAAGGCTTTGCTGGTCGTGCAGGTGGAGTGGCCGGTGGGGGGGCGACGGCAGCTCCTCACAGACTCACTGGGGCCAGAGTGGAGCCATTGCCACCGGTCATGCCTGCTGCCCGGTGCCTTCCAGATGCTGCTTTGGATGGCCCGGGGCAGCCAGGGAAGACGCCTTCTGCCCCCACCGCAGGGCCCCGGCCCCCTGCCTCCCGAGCCCACCCCATGGCCGGCTCTGCCCCTGGGGCTCCCTGACCGTGTCATCCACCTTGACTCCTCCCACTGCCCTGCACAAGGAACAGGTGATAACACCTGCCCGGAGAGGCTATGTCACTTACTCAAGGCCACCACGAACCCAATCAATGACAGAATGGAAATGTGAACCCAGGGCTGGGTCCAGCCACTCTCTAAACTATTGGAGTCCCTCGTCAGGAATCCTGGCCACTCCACATAGCATTGCTTCCTGCTGTGGTAAGCATCCCGGACTATTTGGACTCATCCTCTCCTTTGAGCACGAGTTCGCGAGAGTCTCTGTGAGCCAAGCCTCGCGCCGGCCTCTGGGGATAAAACAGTGACCAAGCAAGACAGCGTCTGTGCATCAGGGACCCCCACAGTCGGGCGGGCAGACAACCCCAGGAGTTAGTGCAGCGTTTCGAGCAGGGGGTTGCCCTCCAGGTTTCAGCGAGAACCCAGGACGCGGGGCCTTGGGCTAGCCTGGGGGTCCGGGGAGGCCAAAAAGGAAGCCTGGGGCTGACATCTGGTCCAGAGGCATGGGAAAAGAGAGGTCAGCAGCCGGGGGCGGGGGAGAGGGGAGCTCCCTGGCACAGAAGGACCTGTGCGTGGTGACGAGGGCAGGGCAAGGGGGAGTCAGGGAGCCCCAGGCCAGGGCGGCCGGGCAGAGAGGGTGATGGAGCCTGGCAGGGCCAGTGTCCGATGGAGAACAGTGAGGGTCCAGAGAGCCCTGGCGGTGCTTGCCAGAGCCGGCAGCGGGACGGGGCGACATGACAAGGGCGTTGGCCGACACCCGAGCGGCCTGCTAGAGGTCCCCCTGCAGAAACGGCCCCCGCACGGTCCTCTGCCCACTCCCTTTGTGGACGGCTGTTGTCTCTTGACTCCCAGGGGACCACATCTTACAGGAACCGATGCCTCGTCATTGCCGTAGTAGCTCCGGTCTCGGTGGCAGCTGTGCTGAGCCCCTGAGGGGTGTGGCTTGCCCTTTGCTGAAGTCTGGCCTCTGGGTGCCCTCCCCCCCCCCCATGAACTTCACGTCTTCACACACACCCTGTCCCACAGAGGAAGTTACGGCCCAGCAGCAAGCATGCCCTTCCACACCCCCTCTGGCGTCCGATCCCGCCGCCATCAACCCCGGGGCGCTGTCCAGCGCCACCGGCCAGCTGTGATGTGGACGCCCTCCCAGAGCCTCACCAGGAGGCTGAAAGCCCACAGGGGACCAGTTGTGGGCTCCCCCCAAAGGCCCCCCACCCACCGGGTACTTGTGCGTCGTTCATTCCACGGTGATTGATGACACGTGCCGGGCACTGTCCTTGAGGGCTGGAGTCCCGACGGGGAGACGTCCAGGTGGAGCAGGGCACACCCCACAGTGAGCGAAGGGCTAAGGTATTACAGGCCCTGCCTTCCCACCCCGACCGCCTCGGTGGGAAACGCGGCTCCTCTCCCTCCTTGTCGCTTCCCACCGCCTGAGACTAAGTCAGACGCCATCCAGGCTCCTGGGCTGTAGGATTCTAGGCTCATGGTGGAGGCAGGACCCGGAAGGGCAGTCAAGAGGCCTCTCTTCCACCGAGGGAAAACAGAACATCCACCAAAGCTAGTCGCCAAGCAGATTCATACTAAGCTAGATTGGTGTTTTCAATTGGCCAGGGGCCTAGAATCCGACTGGCAGGGACGGAGCGGACAGATGGGATCCTATATGAAGCCACCGACTCACTCAACTTCGAAAGAGAAGAAAACCTTATTAGTCCATGTTTCAAAGGGCTGCGACTTCACAGGAAGCTTCTCCGGCCCAGCCAGCTGGAGCGGCCTCCCTGGCTGGCACCGCCCGGCCCTGCTGGAGGCCCCCGCCCCCCTTCTCAGCCCGGCGCCCGCCGGCCCGGTCCCCCAGAGCTGCTCCTTCCTGTCGCCGGGGTTCCCATGTGCACACCGGCCTGAGGGAGTCCACGCCGCCGTCACGGCCACATCCCCACTCTGAGCTCGGAGTGATCTGTCCCTCCCCACCCCCTGCCAAGTTCATCTGCTGTCATCCCAACCCCAGGGGCCTCAGGATGTCACCTCATCTGGAGACAGGGTCTCGACAGAGGTATTGAGTTAAAGTGGGGTCGTCGGGGTGGGCCCTAAGTCAATGTGACGTCCTTCCAAAATGAGGAGGCCTGCGCACGGGTACACACGAGAAGGCAATGCAGAGCGACCCCGGGGGAAGGGGCCCGCCCGCAAGCCTAGGAGAGAGTCTGCAATGTGTCCTCGCCGCCCTCAGGAGGAGCCAGCGCTGATCTCAAGCTCCTGGCCCCCAGAACTGGGAGACAAGAGATGTCTGTCGGTTAAGCCACGGGGCTTGTCGTACCTGGTTACAGCAGCCCCAGGAGACTATGACCTGACCCCCGACGCTGCCGATCCCACGGGCTCCACCCCCCACTGGGCGTCCAGCACGTGCCTGGACGCGGACACCTGCCCAGCCCAGTGTGACACTTGGCAGGCCCCTCCGTGGCCCCCCGTGCCACCCACTGCTCCACGGATCTCCCTTCCAAGGAGCCGGAGGGGTGACTGCGGCTTGATTTTGTTCGGCACTGTTATCCCCTGAGAGCCCTGGCCGAGGGGTTTTAGGGGACCCCGGACCGAGCCCAGGAGCGCCTCAAGTCTGAATGCTTCCCTCCCCCGATACCCGCTCACCTGCTCATGTCCCAGGCACTGTGAGCACCGTAGATGTTACCCGGATGGATGTGACAGTGTTCCCTGCGGTCACAGAGCTTTAACAATGCCTTAGGTTTGTTTTCAAAGAATGTGCTTTCAGGAGATCAGTAAGCACCCCACATGATAAGGCATATACAAGTGTGCCCCCCGTTGACTATTAAGGGGGGCCCTTAATAGTCGCCCCCCGTTCGCTATTCGTTGAGCGAGCTCGCGTGAGCCTTTCAAGGACCCTGTTAGGGTAGATCATACCACCCCATTTCAGGGATCAGGGCGATGAGGCTTGGAGAGGGTGTGAGCTGGCAGAGGGTGACAAAGTTGCTAACATGATAACTAACATTCAGACTTGGCCCCAAAGCTGATGCTCCCACCCCCACCCGGCTCCCTCTCCAGGCCCCGCCCACACGCTCTGAGGACCAGCAGGGAACCCGCCCAGGCTGAGCGAGGGAGGCCCCTGGGTCCCCGGCTCTGGGGGTGTCCCTCCCAGCCTCTCCCGGAGCACGTGGTGTTTCTGGGTTTTGCTTTATAGAAAAGTTGCGATTTTTACTGCCGCTGAACGTATGGAACCGTGGCTTCATATGACAGCATATAGAGCTGGTTTTATGTACTCTCGACGGTTTCAAATTCGCTCTCGTCTGAAGGTTGGGAGGGGGAAATCTGTGGCCCTTATTTCGCTACTACTCCACGTTTGTGCTGAGCCACGGATGTGGATGGGAGACAGTCATCAGAGTCCCAAGTCCTGGGGTGAGCAGCCGGCTGCTTGCTTGCCTCTGCGGGACAAGGAGGGCAAACGTGCTCTGAAAGTAAGAGTCCGGGCGCGCCTGGGGGGCTCGGTCAGTTGAGCGGCCGACTTCGGCTCAGGTCATGATCTCGCGGTTCGTGGGTTCGAGCCCCGCGTCGGGCTCTGTGCTGACAGCTTGGAGCCTGGATCCTGCTTCGGATTCCGTGTCTCCCTTTCTCTCTGTCCCTCCCCATTTGTGCGCTCTCTCTCTCGCTCTCTCTCTCTCTTTCAAAAATAAATAAACATTAAAAAAATTTAAAAAGAAAAAAAAAAAAGTAAGAGTCCGCAAGAAGGAGAGAGCTCAGCTGAAGGGGACTTCCAGTCCAGGCAGGCAGAGGGGCTGGCACGGAGGGGAGATGTTGGGGGGGTGGGGGGGTGGGGAGGCAAAGGCCTTCCTCTCTTCTGATTCCAGCAACACTTTCTTAGGACGCATTGCATTCAGTGTCCCCATTTAGAAGAGAGGAAAACCCAAGGTCCGTTGGTCCTAGTGGAAGATTCTGGGCCAAGAGAGGCAAGGAGGCCTCTGGGCCCTTCTCTCCCTCCCCCACCCCCGCCCCCGCACCTGACACTGGGAAGCCTCTGCGTGCCCCCCTTGCCCAGCCCTTCCTCTCACTGGGTTCCCATTTCCCATCCTGCTCACTGATCCATGCAGGTCAGAGCAGAGGCCAAGCAGAGGGGTCGCCGCTAACTATATGCTAATGACAGCAGGGACCAATCAATCTCCCCCTTAATCAGGCAATCAATGTGCACTGCAGGTGTGGCCGATACTGGCCTGTGACTGGAGGGGGGTGGGGTGGAGCGCCAGCAGAGGGAGAGGAGAGACAGAAAGAAAGGGGAGAGAGGGCGAGAGAGGGGCAGGGCCTGGCTGCCGCTTCCCACCACCACCCCCCCGCCCCCGCCCCCAATCCTGGCCCTGCCCTCCTCCCCACCCCAGAGAGAGCCAGCTGCAAATTGAAATCACTGCCCAGGAAAGAACCAAGGGGGAATGAAAAAAGGGAAAAAGCATCTTTTTAATCAAGGCTCAGAGTTGCAGCCACTAATGAATTCAAGGTTCTCAGGGAACCCCAGGGCAAGTCTGGGTGGATAGAAGCCAAAAGACTCCCTCCCTCCCCTGCGCTCCCACCCCACGGCTCCCCATCAGCGGAGAGGGTGGGGGCAAGCTGGGAGGGGGGGCTTTTAAATCTTCAGACCTGAGGACCTCAGGTCCCCATTCCTGCCGCCTTTTAGAGTTGGAAGGGTCGGCCAAGGTCACAGCCAGGACAGGGGCTTTTTCACCAGCCCTCATGCCCATCAGAGCTTCTGTTTCAGGCTCCCACTCAGCCTTGGTTTAGGAAGGGCTCTTCTTAGGAGAGGTACACACAGGCCCGTTTCCTGGTCCTTTCTCTGAACACCCTCCTCTGCCCTGCTGGAATTGCCGTTCTTGGTTTTTTTTTTAATGTTTATTTATTTTTGAGAAAGCGAGAGAGAGAGAGAGAGAGAGAGCAAGAGAGAGCAAGTGGGGGAAGGGGCAGAGAGAGAGGGAGACAGAATCGGAAGCAGGCTCCAGGCTCTGAGCTGTCAGCACAGAGCCCGACATGGGGCTCAAACTCACAGACGGCGAGATCATGACCTGAGCCGAAGTCGGACGCTCAACCGACTGAGCCACCCAGGCGCCCCTGGAATTCTCATTCTTACCACTGATTGCTTACCTCCAACGCTCCAGCTTTAGAGACAACAGTGCACTGAATTCTCACAACACCCTGGCTGCCAGGATTATGCCCATTTGATAGATGAGAAGACTAAGGCTCTGTCAGGATCGCACAATCTGCCAACATTTCAGCCAAGGTGGGAGTGGGGAGACCCAGCCTCTTGGCTCCGGGGAGCCCCACAGTGGTTCCTGCTTCAAGGTCCTGGTTGGGGCCAGCCCCACCCCCACCGCACCCCCTCCCCACCCTCCTCAAGCTCTGAAGTCTGTGATGCTGCCCCTTTGTCTGCAGCTCCTCAGCCCCCCCCCCCCCCACCTGGTGCAGCTTTTTCCCTGTTACAGATCAGCTTTGGATTCAGATCCTTTGTTTTCGGAGAGTGGAGGCCCCAGCTTATGGCAGTTGGAGTGCAGTCTGTTCCTTGCTGGCTGTGTCATTATAAGTAAGTTGCTGGCTGTCTCTGGGCTCAGCAGACAATGGGTGGCATGGCCCAGATACTGTCCCCTTGCCCTCTGTAAGGCCTTTCCTGTGGCTCACGTACCCTTCTCGACAGATGAGTCAACTGAGGCCCAGAGAGTTGACTACCTTGCTCACGTCACCCAGCACTCTGCCCCAACGTACCCCGTGCCCTGCAGACCCCGCCAGCCCCCTCCGCTCCCCCTTGTTCCCTTTGCCACCTCCAGAGACGCCTGATTGAGAAGCAGAATGAACGGCTGGTCTGAGAAGGAATAGGGTAAATGATGCTGGTTAAGGAATTCATGGCCTGGGAAACCTATTCCCAGAACAGCTCGTTTTGGATTCTGCTGTTAAGAGCTCTGTGCAGGGGGAACTGCGGGTAAGAGCCGAGCTTCAAGGCCACACCCACAGAGCAGGAAACACAGGCCTTGCCTGCTTCTCCATCGTGCCTGCCTGGCTCCATCAGCCACGTTCTGCCTTCCAGCACCTCGCTGTGTCCCACCACGTGCTCACGCGCACAACCGTAGCTGGCCTTGGCAGGCCCCAGGCACCTAAGTGCCAGGTGGGACCTCGGCCCCGCAGCCCCAGGTTTCAGGAGGAACCCCCACCCCCCACCCCGGGGTAACTTAAGTTGGAGGAGTTGGGGGAGACAGAATAACAAAGGTGAGAGAGCCCCGGGGGCCGAGGCCAGGAAACTTCCAGACCTTGAGCATTGACAAGAAAGCACTAACACCTCCCAGATGACGGCCATGGCCACGTTCGAACGAAAACTCACGAAATGAACTTGAGTCACATTTAAATTCAATTCAAGTAACCAAAGTACAATTTCCAGTCCCTCAGCTGTGCTTCAAGGGCTCAGGGGCCGCGTGTCGTAAGCCGAGGGTGCGACTCTGAGACCTGCCGTCGGCCCCAGAGGTCGGGTGCAGACATGGAACCTCAGACGGTTCCGTTGGACGGTGTCTTCTGGAAGCCTTGGGGCTCCCTTTCCATACGTGGGACCCTCCTGTTTGCTCCTCTGGTGCGTGGCCGGGCGCGGCTGCCGGGAGCATTTGGCCATGCCCTTCACACCCTCTCAGCCAGCCGCCCGCCTCAGTGGTGGCTCAGCCCAGTCGGCAGGTGAGCACTGGGTCCATTGTGTGGGAAGCCGTGCCCAGGGCATCAGGGCCGTGGGCAGGGGGATTCCTTGGAAGGGAGTGAGCTTTCCAGGGGCCAGAGCTTTGACAGTAAGAGCCACAGAGAAGTGATACTGTATATAAATGCCACTCCGGGCAGAGGATGTGCCTCTGTGCTGGAGACTTCCTGTCGCCAGCAACTCTAGGCTACGGGGACTCTGATCACATTTTATAGATAAGACAAATGAAGCTTGGAGAGAGGGAGTCAAGTAGCTTATCTAGGATGGCACAGCCAGTGATTGACAAACCCTCAAGGTCAAGTTGCCTAAGATGATTATCCTGCGAGCAGGGCCGTCTCTGCAAGGCCAGCAGGCTGGCACCAGCACCGGCCACCCGTGGGCTTCCCTCCCCGCCCTCCC
Source organism: Neofelis nebulosa (assembly GCF_028018385.1). Lineage (NCBI taxonomy): Eukaryota > Metazoa > Chordata > Mammalia > Carnivora > Felidae > Neofelis > Neofelis nebulosa. The sequence goes on from NC_080793.1 coordinate 5,101,443, forward strand.
GGCTCCCCTCACTCCTGTAGCACCCCCTCAGGAGAGAACGGCCCCCACCGCTCTCTAAAAGTAACACCGAGATCACCGTTCAAGGTCACCAGGTCTGATGACTGTGGTCCCGCATGAACCCTGGCCTGGAGACAGGCCTGCTTCCCAGGGTGTGCAGGGCACAGAGTGAGAAAATGGACCAACAGCCATGTTTCTGCTGATCCAAGAATCATAGCTCCTTGGGCAGATGGACTGCCAAGAGCAAATAGTGTCCAAATCTGAGCGGCTCAGCACGATGAAGGCGTCCTTCCCGCTTACGTCACAGTCCAGTGGGGCTTATTGCAGAAAGGGAGGCTGTGCTCCACGGAGGCACCCACGGACCCGGGCTCCCTCCAGCTGGTGGCTCCACCATCCCTCAGAGCAGGAGCCAGAAAGCTTTCTCTGTAAAGGGTAAACAGTAAATATTTTAGCATCATAGGCCATACAATGGCAGCTACTCAAGTCCGCCATCTTGGTGTGAAGACAGACACAGACAACATAGAAAGGAATGGGCATGATCGTGTTCCGATAAAACTTTATTTATAAGAGCAGATGGAGGGCTCGATTTGGCCCGTGAGCCATAGCCTTCCCACCCCTGCCCTAGAGCCCTCCCTGGACTCTCTGCCTCTGATGAGGAGATCAGGGAAGAGAAAGCTATGGGGGATCATGCAGGAGGTTTGGGGGTGAGGCTGGGAAGTGATATACATTGCCCCCACCCATTGGCCAGAACTCAGTGGCATAGCCCCATTTCACTGCCGGGGACAGCGGGGAGTGGGGGGGGGGGGCACCAGGAAGTGTAGTTCTCCTGTGTGTCCAGGAGAAACACAGGCTAGAAAAAGCTTTCAGCATTTACCTGTCCCCCCTTCCTGCCCCTGACCCATGCTACAATCACCCCCAGATAGGAGGCCCCCCTCATCAGTTCTGGAAGCTTTAACAGCAAGAATGTTTTTCCAGCATGCTCCTGAACCTGTTCCTCTAGTCTGACCATAGAGGTCTTAGAGGGGTGGAGAGAGGGGTCCATCTGAACCCCCGGACACCAGGCGAAGACTCAGCCTCTGTCAGGATAAGATGATTGTTGCAATCAGCTATCCTCATGTCTGGAAGCTCATTCATTCATCAGTTATTGTGGGGTATTTGGGGGTGTCACCATAAGCAAGACCTGCTTGAAGCCCGCCCTCATTCACCCAAAAACCTGTGTGTTTTTGTTTGTCTGTCTGTTTGTTTAAGCTCTTTTATTGCCCCTGGTGTGAACTAGGAGCTGGGCTAAGGGCTTCACGTCCTTCTTAGATCATCTCCCCAAGGGCCCTGGGAGGAAGTCTGTTGTAGGTCATAAAAATGGAGCTAAGGTTCACCCTCTCCCTGCACCCACATCTTTTGCCATCCTCCCCTCTCACCCTGGAATCTCCAAGAGGCTGCCTTTTGTCAAGGGAGGTTTTAGCAACGGATACAAGGACAGCTCTAAAATCTGTTGTGTAATAGGGTCTTCCCTCACTCTGGCACTCTGCCGTTGCACTGTGCACATGCAGAGGCTAGCCTAACGGAGAACGAGAGACACATAATACAGAGCTGAGTCTCCCGAGTCACCCCACCTGACAGCCTCCCCCCCCCCCGATCCCCAAACGTGAGAGTGAGCCCAGCCGAAGCCTGAAGAGCTACAAGACCTATGGCCCACCAGCTGACTCCAGGGCTGTGAGAGATCAGTGCTTGTCACATGCCACTGGGACGTGGGGGTTGTTTGTCAGGCATTATTGCAGAAGTAGATAACTGATACACTCTTGTTCTCTCCATTTTGAAAATGGAAAACGGAGGCTAGGAGATGTTAGGTCATTTTCTCAAGGTTTGACAGTTGGTAAAGGGCAGAGCCTGGATTTGCCCCTGTAGATCTCTCACCATTGCCCTTGCTGCTAAGGCACAAGCCCCATGAAAGCCAAAGCATTTGTCTAAAAATTTAACAATGGCTTGATCCCCTCAACTGAAATGGTGCCTGGCACATAGTAGGTGCGAATATTTGTTGAGCAAGTGAACAAATTCTGCTCTTGAGTGGTAGTGGCTGAGAGGCCCTTCTTGTTCTCAAGAAGCACATGGGGGCATTGACCCTTCTCTGGCAGAGGAGGAATCCACTGAACCAGCAATCAAAATCCCACCCCATCAACAGGAGCGTGAAATCAACGACAACACTAGGGATATATTACCACTCAGTCATGCACTTTGTTCTCTAGAAGGCCCAGGGAAACAAGGGAAGAATCAAAGGGAAGGAGAGAACAGTCCTTTAAAAAGCACTGGGCTTTTGACATGATGACAGCCCCTTTGGGAAAGATGTAGGGAAGAGGGTGCAGTAGGGTGTAGCTCATAGGGCAGGCTCAGAGCCGGGAGGCTGCTGCTTGGTACAGGCTAGGACACTACAAGCTGAGACCAAGACAGTGCCCAAAGGGACATCTTGGGGGACGGTGGAGAAGAGACACTTGATCAGGCCCATTCACAAAAATCCTAATTGCCCCTGTTCACCCCAACCTTGCAATTCCAGGAGCTCCCCCAGAGGGCCCCTGCTCTGCTCACCATCAGCTCCGAGAGCTGATTTCCTCATTGGCTGGAGTTAAACACACACACACAAACACACACACACACACACACACACACACACACACACACGGGGATGATCTATTTTCACTTATCTTATTTCCCCCATCATGCACCCATGCTCCAATAACCTTATGAGTTCATCATCTTCCTGCTTCTGTTCCTTGTCAGCATTGATATGTCTCTAATAGCAAATTAAAATGCAGAAGTGTATAGGCATGCACGTGCACCCATCACCACACAAACACACACATGCACACACAGAAACCCATCCTGATGGACCAGCTTGGCTCTGTGGATGATCAGATGTTATCCAATAACCTGACAAAGCAAAGAAGCTACCAGATAAGTTATGTCTATGGTTCACTGTCTCCTAAAAATTCTAGAAGCCCAGCCTCAAATGTCCCGCATTTCTCCCTTGGAGCCCATGTAATCTCCAGAATACTCCAGGACGTTTCTGAAAGCATAGAAGCTGGAGTCAACTATTGGTTGGGCCCCCAGGAGAGAGACAGGGCTGGGCCACTGAGTCCTTTTCTAATTCTTTCTCTAAAAGCTTTGATCACAGGCTGACGGTGTCAACTTGCATTGTATTTATGGCCGTCTAACCCAGTACTCATTGTAACACATGATTCATGGCATGCAGTGAGTGCTCAATAAGTGTTTATAGAAATGAATGCAATTTCTAAGTGATGAGAATGTTCTTAGAAGCAGGGGGAAGACTGCAGTGCTGTCTGCTCCACCCCAGTAAAAAAAAAACCCTTCCATCTCTGATTCTTGTGGCACTGGTTCTTTCAGAGGTAGAGTTTCACCAGAGTAAGCAGCAGAGCCAGGCTGGTTTCAGTGTGTGTTTCAGTTACAGGTCATTGCTATGAATCAGATAGACTGGCAGTTAAGAGCTGGACTCTGAGGCCAGACAGACCTTTGCTTGAACCCTGGCTCTGGTGAATGTATGGCTTCAGGCAGGTTACTCAATCCCTCTGAGCCTCCTATTATAGATGGTAATAATAATAGGACCTGCTTCAAAGATTTATTGTGTTCTCAGTGAGATGAAGCACGGAAAGGATCAACACAGCCCTAGCACACATTAGTGCTTCTTCATGATGGTGCTGCTGCTTTTTCTGTTGATTTTGGTGTTCATGCACAGTCCAGGCCTGGCTCTACTGCACAGAGGTGAGAAAAAGCAAGAATCAGGTCCTCTGAGGGCCCACAGTTGCATGGGGAGATGCTCGTGGAGAACTAGAGAAGCGTTGCTTGCTAAACTTAGCTCTAAGTTTTGTAGGAGGTCGGGGAGTGAGGGGGGTGGCTGAAGTGGTCAAGAGAGGCTTCCTGGAAGAGAAGATATGGGTATGGGCCTTGAAGGATATGAGGGGTGGTTCAGATGATGAGGTGAGGAGGTGCGGGGCAAAAAGCCTGGGTCTGAAAGGAACAGAATGTGTGCAATGGCCTGCAAAGAGCTGCTGGACAAGAGTAAGCTGTGTGAGCACAGATCATAGGTCTGAAGACACGTGGTGGGTTTGGCTTCCACCATAAAGGTAGCATCAGAAGCACAATGGGTGTGGGACGGTTGCCCGTGCTCCCACTGAGGGAGTTATTGCTTGGTGACAGCAATACTGTGAAAACAGAGGTCTCTCCTTCCAGTAGTCTGACAATGGTTGTGTCTGACCAGCAGCCTTTGTTTGGTGTCACCTTGCACTCTCTGCCCCATCTCCACCCCCTCTTTTCTCCCTGGCTCAGAATTCCTGAAAGAAGGTGGCCAGGATTCACTGGGCCCAGGCATAGGTGAGACAGCTGGACGCCCAGCCAGCAATGGTGATTCAGCACCATGGAGAGCGCCCTGGGCGCCGCCATGCCACAACCTTGGGCTCAAAAGGCCAGTGATTTCCATGTTCCTTTAAAAACCCTCCACTCCTCTAGGTACTGGTTACTGCTTTTCTGCTGTGCCCATTCTCAGATCTCCACCCCTGCCTAATTTTTTTTGTACCTCATACTTCTCAAAGCCTATTCTGTCTTCCAAGAGGTCAGCTGATATATCTGCCTTATTCATCCCATTTATCAGTGTCCTGTCTGTACCAGGTTCTGTACTGACTTAAAGTCTAGGCTTATCTGCCAATGGGAGAGGGCTGCAGAGGGTCTTCTGGTATCAACGAATGTGCATGTCCCCCAAGATCTCCTGGAGCCCCTGGGTGCCTTCGCCAGAGACACAACTTCCTTTGAAATGAATGCTGGGCACCAGTCAGAAGACAGTTGCACCCTCCCAGAGACCATGAGTTACTAGTTAATGCCAAAACAGCTGCCGTTGGCCGTGTACTTTTACTACACCAGCCACTAAGGTAGGCACTGATGCACACCGTTGCAAAGAAATCACATGCCCTCCCTGCAAGGTGTACCTTGATTACCTACACTTGACAAGTGTGCCCAGAGAGTTGAGGCCACACTTCCCATGCCACACAGCTGACAAGTAGCAGAGCAGGACTGGACACCAGTTTCTGACTCCACAAAGTTCTGCTCCTTCCTCCTTTCCCTCTCTCTTGCTGTAGAGGCAACTTTAGATGGTCCTATTGGGTGGAAATGACATTCTTATGGGTCAACAAATGGCTGAATATCAGAAATATCATATGGCTCACCTTAGTTTTTTCCCATTGAGAATACCCCTCCCCCTGCCAAGGGTCCACTTCCTCCCCAAAATTCCAGCCACTGGGTTTGGCCAGCATCAAACTTCTCCTCTGTGGGCAGGCTGGGGAGAGCTTTCCCTCCAGGGCAACTGTCTGCTCAGAGGTGGCCCCGCTGAACCAGCCGGACCGCATGACCCTTGCAGCAGCTAATGAATACAGGTCACAAAGAGAAAAGCAGCTTTGTGAAATAATCCTTGATCTGGGAGGCTGCCTGGCGTGAGCATGTGGCTTCATCAGAACGTTTCTGGAGGGGAATTAATCATGAAGCTCGGTGGCATCACCAGAGGTGGGAAGGGGTGAGGAAGGTTGTGGGGTTTGGGGGTAGGGAGGCTACTCCATCTCAGCAATCAACGCTGGAAAGAATTCTGTGATATCAGTGGTCAAAGAAGAGTCTGGAGGCTGGGCGAGGACACCAGGAAAGCAAGAAAGGCCAGGCTGAGGGAGACATGCATGAATGAGAAATTACCTATTGGCCTCTGCAGCTGGAGAAAAGAAGGATTGTTGGCATTCATTCATTCATTCACTCACTCATTCATTCAACCTTTTCAATCATTCTGTGTTTATGGAGGTCCTCCACGGGCTGGGACTGGTACAACAGTGACAGGACAGGTGTGGTCCTGCCTTTGTGGACTTGCAAAGACACTCAGAATCAGGGATTCTGGACCTGCTTCCAGCTCCCTGAGTTCCCCCATCTCTCCTGACCTCTGCCATGGAAAATCACCAACATTTATTGAGACTTTGCCACATGCCAGACACAGCGCTATGCTCTCAATAAACCCTGACAGTACGCTGTGGAAGTGGACACCATTATTCCCATATCACAGATAGGAGAATGAGGCCCAGAGAGGACATGGGACTCGTCCAAGGTCCCTGAGTCAGCAGGTGGTGATCTGGGTTTCCAACCCAGGCCAGTGTGAGTTCAGAGCTCGCCCTCTCAGCCACTCTAACATTCCATCCCTCTAAGGGAACGACTTTCTATTGCTTTGACCAGACTCCCTCGGCCTTGGAGGGAATCCCCCCTTCCTCACATCTCTAAGCTCACAATCCTGATGCAAGGTCCTCTTGGCCTTCCTTAATCTATTGTGTCCTCTCTCTTGCTATGAGGCTGGAAGATAATTAAGCAAAGGGAAAAGATTTTAAGGAAAACTGAAGTTCCTTGAAGACGCCAAGAGGAAATCTCTGATGGCTAAGCACGTGGGAGTGGTTAACCTCTGGGGACTCTGGCCAGTGATTCCCTGTCCTTGGCACTCTCTGCATCAGTGAGCATCTCAGGGTACCCCACCTGTGCCTTCCCATCCCCTCACTGGAGGACAGAAAGATGTAGCAGGGTGCCCCCGGGTGTGCCCTCTCCTGCCTCCTTTCTGAGAGCCTGCCAGCCCCCATCATTCATTCTGCAAATAGCTTAGCATGCCTGCCCTGGCTAGACACTGTAGAGGCAGCAGGGATACCCTGATCCCGTCCTGGCTCTCATAGACCTGAAAGTCTAACCAAAACACAGATGTCTGACACCAATAACTGATCATTTCCAATTATGATGAATTCTCTACAGATGGGATATGGGTTGAATAGGATCCCCTCAAATTTTTGTCCCCCCAGAACCTCAGAATGCAACCTTATTTGGCATAAGGGTCTTTGCAGATGTAATTAGGGGAAGGATCTTGGGGTGAGATCATCCCCAGGACCAGGGTGGGCCCTAAATCCAAGGGTGGTGTCCTGATGAGACTGAAAAGGAGGGAGAGCTGCACACACAGAGAAGGTGATACGAGGCTGGAGGCAGAGGCTGGAGGGATGGGATTAGCAGTAGCCATCCAAAGCTGGGAGAGGGCACAAGACACATGATCTCTCAGAGTCTGTAGTGGGAACGAAGCCTGCCAATGTCTTGACTGCAGACTGCTGGCCTCCGGAACCAGGAGAGAAGAAACTTCTGTTGCTTTAAAGTACCCAGTTTGTGGCAGTTGGTTATGGAAGCCTGAGGAAACTAAGACAATATCCAATCTGTCCTGATGTAGGGAGTCAAGGACAGTCCCTTGAGGAAGTGACATTTGAACGGAGGCCTGAAGGGTGTATAGGAGTTGGTAGCAGAGCACATTCCTGGTGGAGGAAGGACCAGCAGATACAAAAAGCTCTGAGCCTGGAAGGGCCGAGAGGGCTGGTGCGCTTGGGACAGAGGAGGCAATGCCAGATGTGTCCGGAAAAGTGGGCAGCAGAAGCCCCAGAGGACTTTGGACTTCGTGCTGAGAGAATCAGGGTGCTGCTTCGAGCTGGGAGCCCGACAGCCTTCAGCCCCGTGGGATCTGAGCCGTGCTGGTTTCTGCCCATCAACACAGGAGGTGCTGGGTAAATATTAGTTCATGGGTTCTGGTGTGTGTGTGTATGCATGTGTGTGTGTTTGGGGAGTGCAGCTGGCTGTGAGTGTGCGTGCCACCTCCCAAGACAGCATGTTGCACCTGCTCCCAAACCCTGGCTTCACCCTGCGGGCCACAGCTTCTTTTCACCCTTCCAGACACATTGTCTACAAGCCCCCACCCCATCCCTGCATCCATCCTGGTCTTTTGTCCGTGTTAGACAACCCCCGCCCGAGATCCTTCCCGCCCCCCCTTCCAAATTCCTCTCCCCCACACTCGTCGTGTTAACAGGGGACCTTCTCTCCTTCGGTCATCCTCAGACTGAATTAAAATAGCATTGCCACGGAGCTGTGTCAGATGTGCCCAAGGAATTCCGAGTCTCTGGTGACTTCATTAGCTCCAGCGCCTTGAGTCATTCAAGCCACAGTGCTTTCTTGTCCTGAACCCCTCCCTCCTGCAGAGGGGTCCTCATTAGCTGGGAAAGACGAACCACTTAGTAGTTCCATTAACTTGGTGCTTCCGACATGTTTCATCTCTGCCTTTCTTCCCTCTCTGCCCCTTCACCTGTGATTCTCTGTCTCTCCACTTATTAGCCAGACGTGCCTGTGCGTTGGCGACTTTCCCCCTCACTCTCCGTGTCTCTCTACCCCTCCCTCTGCTCGGTGTCAGGACACCAGCCCAGCCCCCCTGGCACCTCCTGTCTCCGCTGAGTTGCTGAAGTGAGCATCACATGTGCTCTAACCTGTCAGCTGTGGCCGCCACGTGGCATCTTGTGCCGCTCCCCGGCCGCTGTCCCGGCTCCTGCTTGGCTACTTCCCCAGCCCACAAACCTGCCTGGAGACCCCTCAGTCTTGCAGCCTGCCCTGGGAGAGCAGCAAGGGGGCCGCTCCTGGGGGCTTTCAGGTCTGCCGTTCCCCAAGGTGCAGGATGCTCCCACAGCCGCATGGCTAGAGTGTAGCCTGCACCTGCTCACCCCCCAGCACCTCTGCCTCACACTGCCCTCCCTCGGAGGCACCAAGGGGCACCGTCCTACTCCCCCATCATTCTCTGATGCCCCCTTTCCCCAACTTCATAGAGGCTTCTCTCTTCTCTCCCAATCACGAAGCAAAGGCC